>NC_045448.1:105974933-106082138 GCF_002776525.5 Piliocolobus tephrosceles
AGGAGTAACAGACTATACCATGGACATAGTAACAGGCCAGGAATAACAGGCTATACCATGGAAATAGTAACAGGCTAGGAGTAACAGGCTATACCATGGACACAGTAACAGGCCAGGAGTAACAAGCTACACCATGGACATAGTCTAACAGGCTAGGAGTGACAGGCTATACCTAGGAGCCTACGAAGCTGCACCATCTGGGATCCTGTTAGTACACTCTGTCATGTTCACACAAGGACAACATCGCCTAATGACACATTTGACAGACTGTATCCTCACCACTAAGTGATATATGACTATACTTAACGCCACTAAACTGTATACTTAAAAATGGTTAAAATAATACATTTTGTGTACATTTTATTGCAATTTTAAAATAAAATAGAAATGAACTCCTATTTAAAAATAGATTATTGTGTCCACAACAGGTGAGACAAATGCACAGAAAATTCAGGCGGAGGAGGAGTGATGGGATGAAGGAAGACACTAATAAAAATGAAAGAAAAAACAGGGAGAAAAAAGGAGACATTAAAAGACAGAAAAATACAAAGAGGGAAGGAAGAGATATGACTCTGGAAGGGCGGGGGAGAGCAATAGCTCGGCATGTTTTGAGGAGAGTTTAGTTGGGAAGATATCTTTGTTCATGTGGAATAAGTTACTGGCTATCTCCATCCTTTGAAAGGACCTGTGGTGATCTAACTAACCACTGTTCACAGCTCGATCTACTCTTCTGGGTTCTAATTACACTTTTTCTGACATTAAGATTGCCATACCAGCTCTCTCTTTTGTTAGCACACACATTTGTGTGTGTGTGCATGTTTTTCTATAGTTGCTATTCATGCAGCTATAACCCAGATGTTGACCCCAAATCTCACGTCTTGGAATTTTCAGTGCTTTCTCTATTGGTGAATGCCCATCTGGAATCATCAGCCTTCTTCTGAGGAACATCTCTCAGCATTGTTCATTCTGTAAGTGTTGGTGTTGGCATGCTTTCAGCTTTCAAGGTTTAAAAAATGTCTTTATTCCACCTTACTTCCTGAAGGAAATATTCTCTAAGCAGTTATTTTCTCTAAGCCCTTTAAATATATCGTCTCTAGACCTCTGTGTTTTCTGTTATGAAGTCAGCTGTCGGTCTAGTTGTTGCTACTTTAAGATTGTGTTTTGTGGCAGTGTTTATAATTTTCCCACTGACTGTGGCTTTCAGTAGTTTCATTATGATGTGCCGAGGTACGTTTGTTTGTATTTATTCGGTGATTTGTTGCATTTGATGTGCCGAGGTACGTTTGTAATTTATTTGGTGAAACTGTTGTATTCGTTTGGGAGAAATGCTCACCTATAAATATTGCTTCGGACCCTTTTCTGTGTTCCTTCTTAAAGATACAGAATAAATGTAATGTTAGACCTCTCACTATGCTGTTTTTACTCTCCTCTGAGCTTTTTTTCCATTATTTTTATGGCTCTGGCTTCATTTTGTAAATTTTCTTCTTGAACTTTTTCTTTGAATTCTAGAATATGTATGTGGTTCTTTTCATGGTTTCTAGTTCTCTGAAAATGTTCAATAATGTCTCTTTTCTTCTTTACCATAGTGTTATGACTGAATGTTTGTGTCCCCCTAAAGTTTCTTTAAGTAGGTCTGTCCTCTGACGCAAACATCAAAACTTACGTGTTGAAATGTTATATCCCAATGTGATGGTATTAGGGGCGGGGCCTTTCAGAGGTGATTAGGTCACGAGGGTAGTCTTCATGAATGGGATTAGTGCCTTTAAAAGAAGAGACACAAGAGCTTGCTCTCTCTGCTCTGCTCTCTGCCACGTGAGAACACAGCAAGACTACGTCCATCTGCAAACCAGGAAGCTGGCCCTCATCAGACAACAGATATCCTAGCATCTTAATCTTACATTTCTCAGGTTCCAGAACTGTGAGCAATAAATTTCTATTTCTCAAGCCACCCAGTCTACCATATTCCGTTATAGCAGCCCCTATTAACTAAGACATATAGTCAATAACAGTTATTTTAATGTTTGCCTCTTAACTCTAATATATACGGCCCCTTTGGGTCTATTTCGATGCTTATTGTTTCTGTTCATATTTCTTATTTCCTCATGTTTCTGAGAAATCATGATTTTATGCTGAATACTGTATTTTAAGAATTGCTTGTAGAAGTTATTTGAGGCCTAGGACGGTGCTGTCTTTCTCCAGACAAGATTTGTAACTACTTCTGCAAGGTTCTAGGGAGCACTAGCACTCTAAAATGTTTTCGTTTACTTTCAGTAGCTTAATAAACCTGCAGTCCCTATGAACACCTGCTTCTGGTTCCCCTTACTCTAGAGGTTTAGATTCAGCCTTCTGGATTCTTGATCAAAGTGAGAGGGGTTTCGTCAAGTATCCTTCCCCTAAAGGACCCTAGAAAGCAATCCCTGTCCCTGCTGCACTGAGACACTGTCTTAAAGCACTGCGCAGCCTCTGGACCTCTTGCCTTCCTCTTGGGAACCACTGCAAGCCCTCGAAGGAATAAGTGGGCCTCTGCTCTCAGATTCTTTACTGTCCTATCAGTTCCCTGGTCGCATGGACCAGATAGTTCAGATTTTTTTTTTTTCATTTTTGCTAGTTGTCCTTAATGGTAGATTTGATTTTTGTTTGTTATTTATCTAGAAAAAGATTTTCTTTCTCTTTAGAATTTGTTAGTCTCACAAGGAGATGCCTGGCAGTTGGAATATTCTTGAGTCTTAAGTCCATTCTTTCCTCTGGAAAGAATTCTTCTGTTGCTTCTGGCTTGCTGCTGCTACTCTTTCCGGCTCTCTGCTTCTAGGTCTCCTATCGATCAAATATTAGAACTCCCAAATCTGTCATAACTCTTCATCAACAATCTCTTTCTTGATATTTTTTCCTTGAACTGTGAGATGATGCTTCCTTCATTTGCCTTCACAGATTTATAACGGTTTTCAGCAGTGTTGCTTTGGTTTTTACTACGTTTCTTTTAAGATATGATTCACATATCATAAAGTTCACCCTCTTAAAGTATACAATTCTCTGTTTTGTTTTGTTTTGTTTTGAGATGGAGTCTCACTCCATTGCCCAGGCTGGATGGAGTACAGTGGCGCGATCTCAGCTCACCGCAAGCACTGCCTCCCAGGTTCACACCATTCTCCTGCCTCAGCCTCCCGAGTAGCTGGGACTACAGGTGCCCGCCACCACGCACGGCTAATTTTTTATATTTTTAGTAGAGATGGGGTTTCACCATGTTAGCCAGGATGGTCTTGATCTCCTGACCTCGTGATCCACCCGCCTTGGCCTCCTAAAGTGCTGGGATTACAGGCATGAGCTATGCGCCCGGCCCAATTCTGTGGTTTTTTAAGGCATTCAGAGTTGTGCAACCATCACCACAAATTCCTTAACATCTTAACATTCTCATCAATCCAAAAACAACAACAAACCAAACCCATTACCCCATTCACTGGTTCCCCTTGAAACCACTAATCTACTTTCTATCCATATAGATTTGCCTATTCCAGACATTTCATATAAGTGAAATCATACAATAGGTGGCTTTTGTATCTGGCTTCTTCAATTAGAATATTATAAAGGTTTATCCATACTCTAGCAAATATCCGTACTTCATTCCTTTTCATTGATAAGTAACATTCAGTTGTATAAACATACCATATATGGCTTATTCATTTATGAAGGGCATTTTTGATGAATCGAAAATTCTTGGTTGTCTTTTTCTTTCAGTAGTTTGAATACATCATCCCACCACCTTCCTGACCTCCATGGTTTCTGATGAGAAATTACCTGTTACTCTTATTGATGATCCCTTATACACGATAGATCACTTCTTTCTTGCTGCTTTAAAGATTCTGTCTTCAGCTTTCAATGGTTTGAGTTTGATGTATCAAGTGTGGATCTCTTTGAGTTTATCCTATGTGGAGTTCATTGGGCTTCCTGGATATGTAGATTCATGTTTTCTATCAAATATGGGATGTTTTTGGTTATTATTTGTTGAAACATTTTTATCTTCCCCCTTCTCGATTTACTCTTCTTCTGGTACTCCTATTATACATATATTGGTGCACGTGATTGTGTCCCACAGGTATCTGAGGCTCTGTTCATTTTTCTTCATTCTTTTTTCCTTTCTGTTCCTCAGACCGGATAATCCCAATTGACCTGTCTTCAGGTTTGCTGATTCTTTCTTCTGCCTTCTCAAGTCTACAGTTGAGCTTCTCTTAATGAATTTTTCATTTCAGTTATTATAATTTTGAACTCCAGAATTTCTATTTAGATATCTTTATAGTTTCTATCTCTTCAAGTCTCCATTTGGTGAGACATTGTTCTCACACTTTCCTCAGTTCTTTGGACATAGTCTCCTTCAGTTATCTGAACATACTTAAAATAGCTGATTTACAAATCTTTGTCTACTAAGTTCAACATTTGTGCTTCCTAGGGATGGTTTCTACTGACTGTATGGGTTTTTTTCCCTCTGTGTATGAGCCATACTTTCTTATTTGCAATGTCTCATAACTTCTTGTTGGCAACTACACATTTTAAATAATACAATGTGGGATCCCTGGAATTAGATTCTCCCCCTTCCCTAGGCTTTGTTGTTGCTGCTTTTTTGTGTGGCTGTTTCTTCAGTGCCTTTTCTGATTGAATTCTGTAAAGTAATACTCTTTGTCATGTGTGGCCATTGAATTGACTGCTTCATTAGGTTAGTAGTCAGATAATGGTTGGACAGATGTTTCTGTAAATACCAGAATCACAGACCTTTGCTGTAGCTTCAGCTAACAGTCCCTGTGTGTATACTGGGGTCATTTTCATCGTTCAGGCAGTCAGTTTATAACTCTGTCTTAGACTTCATTTGCTGCTTGCATAGAACCTCAGGGTCAATCTCAGGTAATTGCTTAGGGCCTTCTCAAGTCTCCTGAGTATGCACACAGCTCTGGACATGTGCACAGCCCTTCACTGGCCTTTGAGGTTCCCAGGAATATGAAAGAGCTTTTCAAATCTCCCTGTGAATATCTCATTCCCCAGCTTTCCCTTTTATGGTTTTTTTGCTTAGCTTTCTGTTTGCTCCAACTGTTATCACCACCTCAGGCAGCTGCAATGTTAAAAAATGGACAGTGATTGTTTTTGACAAACATTCCCAGGGAAAAAGCTGTTCTCACTGATTCTGAGTTAAGCCAAATAAAGGCAGGTACAGGATGTGGGGTTTTCCAGGGAACTGCCAGACAGGACAAATAATGACAATTCTCTAAGAAAGGGGCTTTTTGTAGGATCTCCAACCCCATTCTGTCCCCTTCAGTGACCTTTAGGCTATTGATTTTCACTATAACATCAGAGATGCTGGCTTTCAAGCCTACCTGGAACTAGGGAGAGGACGATAACAGGGCAAGTTAAAACATCATAAAGCTCTCTGTTCTAACTAAGGAGCCATTTGATATGATTTGGATGTTCTGTCCCCTCCAAATCTCATGTTGTAATATAATCCCCAATATTGGAGGTGGGGCCTGGTGGAAGGTGTTTGAATCGTGGGGGACAAATCCCTCATGAACGGCTTAGTGCCACCCCCTTGGTGATGAGTGAGTTTTAGCTCTGAGTTTATGCGAGACCTGGTTGTTTAAAAATGTGTGGCACCTCCTCCCTCTCTCACCATGTAAGATGCTGGCTCTTGATTTTCCTTCTGCTATAAATAAAAGATCCCTGAGGGCTCACCAGAAGCTGAGAAGACACTGGTGCCATGCTTGAACAGCCTGCAGAACCATAAGCCTCATAAGAGAAAAGAAACCTCTTTTCTTTATAAATTACTCAGCCTCAAGTATTTCTTTATAGCACTGCAAGAACAGACTAATACACCATTTTTCTTAAATAAATGCTCCCCAGAGTACTGCAGGCCTCTGTTAATTTTCAGAGTTCTGAAACAATTGATTTTGACCATTTTTGTACACTCATTGCCTTTATAGAAGAGAAGATTTTTGGAAGTCTTCACTCTGCCATATCTGCCCTCATCATTCTTATTTTACTTTTGAAATGTCAACTAGTGGTTTAAAATTAGTAAACTGATTTTTATTTCCAAAAATTAATTTTCACTCTCTGTAATATCTTCTCATATAACTTCATGAACCTTCATTATTTATTGGATACAATAAAATACAAAGAGCTTAGGTTTTTCTGATCAATGGGTTTTGACAATCATAAACACCCATGTAAGCACCATCAAAACAAGATAGTACAACTTTTTCACCAGACTGGAAAGTTTCCTCTTGTACAAATCTCCTAGTTTTGCAATCATTTTCTGATTTCCATCACTATTCTTTTGTCTGTTCTTGAATTTCATACAAATGGAATGTTTTCGAGACTCGTCTATGTTGTTACACGTATTGATAATTCATTCTTTTTTTAAAAAAGAGTCATATTCCACTGTACAATTTATTCATTCTACTGTTAATAGACATTTGGGTTGTTTTCAGCTTTGAACTATTAAATAAAGGTGACATAAATGTTGTTGTTCATGTCTTTTTGTGAACACTTTTTCATTTCTTCTGCATAATTACATACGACTGAAATCTATTTAACTTTACGAGAAACTAACAGTTTTCCAATGTGTGTGTATCATTTTCCACTCCCACCAGCAATATACAAAAGTTCCAGTTGGGTAGAGTTAGTGTTTTTTTTTTGTTGTTGTTGTTGTTAATTTTACCCATTCTAATGGATGTGTTTTAATGTACGGTTACATGATGACTAACGATGTTAAGCATCATTTTATTGTTTATTGTTCATTTGTATAACTTATTTTGCCTAGCGTCTGCTCAAGTCTTTTGCTCATTTTAAAAATTGGGTTGTTTACTTTTTTACTATTTATTTGTCCTTTGTGAAGTATATGTGTTGTGAATATTTTTTTCCAGTCTGTGGTTCATCTATTCATTTTCTTAGTGATGTCTCTTATGGATAGCAATTTCTTATTTTGATGAAATTCAATTTATCCTTTTTAAATTTTAGGGAGTGGTAGGCAGAGAAGCCCCTCCCTGACAAAAAGTATCTATGTCCTAATCCTCAGAAACTACGAATCGATGACATTACATGGCAAGAGAGACTTTACAGATGGGATTACGGGATCCTCAGATGGATCATGCGGATGGGCTCAATCTATCACAGAGGCCCTTAAAAGTAGAAGAGGAAGGCCTTAGGGTGAATCATAAAGATATAACAATGGAAGAAGAGGCAGGAGAGATTCAAAGCATGGAGGGCCACTAGACCTGCCACTGCCAGCTTTGAAGATGGAGGAAGAGGACTATAAGCCCACAAGAGGAATGTGAGTGGCCTCTATGAGCTGGGAGTGGGCCTTAACTGATGGCTAGCCAAAAACTGGGGTCCTAAAATTTAAAACCACTAGCAGCTGAATTCTGTCAACAACGTAAATGAGCAAGGAAATAGATAGGAAACAGGCCCTGAGGCCTTCTAAATAAATCCGGCCCTGCTAACGCTGATTTTGGTGTTGTGAGACTCTACGCAAAGACCCAGTGAGTACACTGGATTTCTAATCTAAGGGAACTGTAAGATAACATATTTGTACTGCTTTAACATGCTAAATTTGTGGTAATTTGTTATGGTAGCAGTAGCAAACTAAAACAAAGTACTTTTTGTGCTCCGTCCACATCTATGCCTACCCTGAGTTTGAAAGTTCTCTGATTTTTCTTCTAGAGGCTTCCAGGTTTTATTACTATTTTAAGTTCTCTCTTGTGTCTTCCATTATGTCTGCCTCAACAGGAATCCCCTAATTTGACTGATCTACCTGTCTCTCCTTTAAGTTACAAAGTACCCTTAAGTGACCTGTGGCCTCTCTCTACTTGCCCTTTTATCAGGTGTGAGTTTTCTTGACACCTATGCGAGGTAGGAATATTCAGGTCTTTCAGGCAGTAATGATGGCAGACGGACTAAGGTACAGCAGGTGGCCAAAGGCTGGGAAGACTGAGATTACTTTAAGGGCTGATGGTCCCATGGCCACCTTCAGAACATGCCTTCCTACAAGGGACATTCTCTCCTGGCCTCCTCCCGCAACCCAGCTCATCTAAATGTCAACCAGGGTTTGATTCCTGGCTCAAGTTCCATAGCTTCCATTAAGTTTTCTCTGAGCAGCCTGCAGGCTCACTTACATCACTCATTGGGCATATTTCCAAAGAAACCACACACCTCTGATATGTAAGCCTTGTCTCTCCAACCTGATCATCTGTAATCCCAGCTGAATAAACGCTAAATAAATGCTGTTGAGGTAAACTGCACACATTTGATTCAACAATGCTATATTCAAGAGTATATCCTAAGGAAATAATCAGCAAAATGTATGAAAGATCTATATATAAATACGTTCACTGTGATGGTGTTTATAATGGCAAATTGGGAAGAACCTGAAAGTCCAACAGTAGGAGGCTGGCTAAAATAAGTACGGCACAGTTCTATTAGAGACTCTATGAAAGCATTTAAAATGATGAAGCAGATCCCATACATATTTAAAAAGATGTTTTGCTACATGAAAAAAGAATGTCAAGAGCACTATGATGACATGTTTGGAAATAATTCCATCACTTCCACAACCAAAAATCATGAAAAATCTCCATATAGCACTCTCTGAGGGTCAAACATATATACTTGGAAGGATATATACCAAAGTGACAACTGACTACCTCGCTGCAATAAAGTTTTCTATTTCTTCAACATTTTCTGTATTGAAGGTTTTACAATGAACATACATTTTTAAAATTTTAAATTTGTATTTTAAGTCAACACATTTATCCATTCAATAATTCAGCTCCTGCTCCTCCTTTTTTTTTGAGACGGAGTCTTGCTCTGTTGCCCAGGCTGGAGTACAGTGGCGCCATCTCAGCTCACTGCAAGCTCCGCCTCCCGGGTTTACGCCATTCTCCCGCCTCAGCCTCCCGAGTAGCTGGGACTACAGGCGCCCGCCACCACGCCTGGCTAATTTTTTTGTATTTTTAGTAGAGATGGGGTTTCACCGTGTTAGCCAGGATGGTCTCAATCTCCCAACCTCGTGATCCGCCCACCTCGGCCTCCCACAGTGCTGGGATTACAGGCGTGAGCCACTGCGCCCGGCTCCTCCCTTTTTAAAAAACGGGGGTAAAATTCACTTTACATAAAACTCATCCTTACTTTTTAAAGCAGTTTCTTCCTCCATGTGCCCAATTAACATGACTATATTACTGTTTTCCGTTCACCAGATTCAGAAATGTCCTGATTTCTTTTATAGGGGATGAGGATTTTTAACTCAATTATACCAACTGTCATCCTCTCTCCATATGCAATCATTTTAGCTCAATTTTTGTTAAATCTACATTGTCATGATGAAAGTTAAGCACATATTACTCATTAAAAAACCATGTGGGATTCCTTCCACTTCTCTCTTGTGATGACCCTGTTTCCTGGATCCCATGACTTCTTTGCTCAGTGTGGTCCCTCTTTAGGATGGGAACACATCCTCCACTAGCTTCCGGAGAAAAGAACACAGGGGAAGTAAATGTTTGCTGTACAACTCTGTGCGGCTGAAACAAGTTTCTTCCTACCCTCACTTTTGACTGACAGTCTGGTTGGGCAGAGAATTCTGGGTTGAAAATACAATTAAAGGCGTTGTCTCACTGTCTTCCAGTTTCTAGTGTCACTGAGACATTCCATGCCAGTTTTATTCCGGATCCTTGGGTATGATCTGTTTTATTTTCTTCCTGGAACTTTTTAGGATCTTCATTTTTATTGCCTGTGATCTGCAATTTCACCACAGTATACCTTGCTCTGGGTCTCTTTCATTGTTGCACTGGGCCTTGGTAGACATTTTTAACCTACAGACACATTCTTCAGTTCTCAGAGATTTCCTCTTTCTTTGCATTTCCTCCCTTACATTCTCTTCTGTTTCTTCTTCTAAATATTGGACCTTCTGGATTTACTCTCAAAATTTCCGTTTCTATTTCTTACCCATTTTCTATTTTGTTTTTAACATCTTACTTTCTGGAAGAATTCCTTGACCAAGTTCCAAACTTTACAGAATTTTTAAAATTTTGTCTATCATATTTTAAATATCTAAGATTGTTCTTGTTCTTCAATTGTTCTTTTTATCTTTATAGTGTCCTGGTTTTGTTTTATAGCTATACTATCTTTTCTTGAGTATATAAATTATAATTCTTTTTTTTTTTTTTTTTTTTGGAGACAGAGTCTCACTCTGTTGCCCAGGCTGGAGTGCATGGTGCAATCTCCGCTCACTGCAACCTCCACCTCCTGGCTTCAAGCTATTCCCCTGCCTAAGCCTCCTAACTAGCTGGGATTACAGGCACCTGCCATCATGCCTGGCTAATTTTTGTAGACACAGGGTTTCACCATGTTGGCCAGGCTGGTCTTGAACTCCTGACCTCAGCTGATCCGCCCACCTTGGCCTCCCAAACTGCTGGGATTACAGGAGTGAGCCACCACACCTGGCCAATATAAATTGTAATTTCTTTGAAACTTTCTGCAATGTCTCAGTGTCTTCCAAATTCTATATTTTGTTTCACTTCCATTATTATTTTTTAGAGACAGGGTATCCCTCTGTGGCCCAATTATAACTCGCTGCAGTCTCAAACTCCTAGGCTCAAGGGCTCCTTCCACCTCAGCCTCCTCAGCAGCTGGGAATACAGGTGTGTGCCACCATAGCCAGGTAAGTTTTTTTTTTTTTCTTTCTTTTTTAGAAACAGGGTCTTGCTATGTTGCCCAGGCTGATCTCAAACTCCTGGCCTCAAGCAATCCTCCTGGCTTAACCTCTCAAAGTGCTAGGATTACAGATGTGAGCTACTGTACCCGGCCAGTAGTGTACTTACACTTTTATGGGTTTTGCAATTTGTCCAAGTCTTTTGGGCCTGGGGGGTGCTTAACCACCTTGATCTTCTTTGTCTCTCAAACAAGCAGTAGAATCCTCATGTAGCACAGGAGGAAATTGTTCCAGCAAGGTCGAGTGGCAGGCTCAAGGCCATGTGGTTAGCCTGGCATGGTCAGGGCTGGAATCCAGGTCATCTGACTCCCCAGGAGGTGCCTCTTTTATGTCACACCACCTCTTGGACATTGGTGCCAGGCCACCAACTAATGTTGACCAAGGAATGGGAAAAGGGGAGAGGAGTGCTGGGTAGCATTGGGCTCTGATGGAGAGGCGTCTCAGGCCTCTGGGTAAGCACAGTGGATGCCACGTATCGCTGGCCCCAGACTCAGCACATTCTGAGCCACTTTTTAATATATTCTTATCTGACCCTGAGAAAGAGAGCACGCAGTTGCCAATGCTGCCTTTTATACAACAGGGAACTGAGGGCTAGAGAGCGAAACTCAGCCAACACAAGGCCTTGCAGCTGGGGGTAACAAAGCTGAACTCTACGCCCGGTTTTCCCAACCCCTCCTTCCCTTTCTCCCATTGGGGTGGGGGTGGGGAGGGCTCTGCTGGCAGCTCTAAGTGGGCTCACCTCCCTGTCCCCAGCCACCTGTGGAGAGCATACCCCCATGGGAGCGGGCCCCATGCTGAGCAGCCAGGAGCCTGTGGGCACGGAGCCTCCGAGGTGCCTTCCCATCCACAGAAGTTCACAGCTGTGAGGGCCCCGTCTTCTCAGAAACACTGCAGCAGCGGTGGCGGCAGCAGCAAGCTCTCTGAGACAAGCCCATGCACTGGCGGTAGTGTTTTTGTTTTCATTTTTAAGTAAAATATTTTTTAAGACAAAAAAATAATGAAAGATACCTACCTAAGCTAAATTCTAAAATGGGCTCATCTGGGTCCTGTATATTTCCTGAATAGAAAAGAAATGACAGAAAAATCACCCTTAATAAACTTTTCCCTGTTTTCAGATTAAAAGGACAAATAACCCTCTACTTTCCCCCAACAACAACAACAACAACAAAAACTGCCATGCAAGACAATTTCTTTATTTTAAAAATACTGTGTTTTTGAGATTGCTAAGAAGTCCCTGACCCCACAGCCAAACCCCTGCTTCTCCTCGGATCTGCACATCCACAACAGGGAGGGCTTTTACCATGGCCTAGGCATGGGCCAGCCAGACACCTGGACATTCCCACACTACCCTGCTGGTGCCCCCCCACCACACTGGAAAACTAATGTAGTCAGGCTCCAGCAGAAGCGGTTCACGGGAAGAGGGCTGATGCCCCCCTTCCCTATTTCCTGGTTCAACCAAAAGGATGCCAAACCAGGGTACCCTGTAGTCTAGGGTAGTCATGGGGACTCATCGGGTCCCTCCCAGCACTGCCACCGTGTGGAGCCCACGTGCTGTGAGCTCATACCTGGAGCCTGGTATGGGCCCTGTGAGGCTCACCTGCCAGAGAGAGGCCCAGCATGTCGGCCGCCACGTCGATGGTGGAAGCCCGCTGCACTGCACGGGCCCTGGCGCCATGGCGAGGGCTGTGCTCTCTTGCTGTCATGATGTCATTGGTGATAACGTGCTTCTTGATCCTGGATCAGACCACGCCTGATTACCCGGGAAGCCTTGGCACCGAGCCCTAGTCCGCTAAAGTGGCAGTAGCCCTGAGAAAAGGAGCACTGGTAAGAAATCATGGGGATGGTGATGAGAGAAACCATGCTCTCATTTAAAAAGAACGTGACCTAACGCACGCAAGGTGCAGGGACAGGGTTCCCCAGCATGTGAGGAACCGGGGTGGACTGACCGCTGCTCCCCGCCCCTTCTGGTCACTTCTTCCTCCCCACTCCCCAACACCGGGTGTCCATGGGATCCCTTGAGGATGTCCTGTCCTCTTCAATGGAGATATGCCACAGTGAATGATGGTTTTCATAGAATTACAAAATATGGCTTTCGAGATTTTCTTGTTCTATTATGCTCTTCTGTTGGCAAGTCTCGTAGAACCTTTAAAAATTTAAATCAATTCAACGCAGCCTCTGTGAGAAGGGTAAGGGCTGCAGAAGAGTCTGCTGCCCACGGGCTACATACAGGTGGCAAAACACTAGCGGGACGAAGCTCACAACTCTAACCTGCTGGCTTTCTTCCCGGAGCTGCATAAACTTCACGTGTCTGGGTCTCAGGCTTTCCTTACCGCAAAGCACGTAATCTAAGCCTAAGCGAAGTGGAGGGTGCTGTGCTGTGGAAGGGGAGGGTTCTGGGGAAAACACTGCCACAGGCTGAGTCAGATGTTTCACATGGCTCCGAGCTCCAGAGCTCACACTCTGCTCTCAGAACTAGGTTAAGCAGCAAGAAGGGAGTTTCAGGTTTTTCCAACCCTATGTGCTACAACTCCTGCTGTCTCTAGAAAGAACCAACCTTTAGAAGTTAAGATAATTAGACTAAGCAATAAGCCTGGTTTAAACACTGTCTCAGGGGTCTTCCTATTTCCAGAGACAGCCCTGTCTTCTCAAAGAGTGTCCACACCCTGTGCCTGAAGGACCTGGGCTCCTGTCCCTGGGTTAATTCACCAAACAACTTACTGGACATGTTTGCTCTCGGACCATGTGGCATTTCTTCATAGAGGCACGTCCAAATCCATCATCTAAAAATAAGAAAGCGAAAACTTAACAAGCTGCTCAAACATGAAGTTCCTGAGACTGCAATGCCTGGAAATGTGGAGAGGCCAAGGGCTAATCCATGTTTGTTTGAGCTCCACACCCCAATCCAACCTTCTGGCTCAAAAATACAAGTTTTGCTCAAACCCAAAATAAATGAGAAAGAGAAAGCACATCTTCTTCTCTCCTGCAGGGCTGATCTGTTGGGGGAGTCTGGGCCTGTGCCAAAGAGCCAAGTGGGCAGCTGGGTGTGGTTTAGGGAGATGAGGAGATGAGAATCTGAGACCAGTTTCCCCACTCACAAACTACAGGCCCTGGGAGAAGTAGCAGGGCCCTCTAAGGCCCTGCCCTTCGGGATGGATGGGCTGCACCCATCTCATGGGGCTGCAGTGAAAATCAAATGTGCATGAACAGGAGAGGGCTCTGCAAACTCCACTAGGCTCCCACAATGGTGCTGCTGCTGGGCCCCCAGACCCCACCCAGTCTCAGCACCACAGGGGCTGTTAGGCAGGCCTCAGGGCTCAGCTCATGAGCCATCCCTCTCAAAGCACCAGGGTCGGGGAATCAGATGACAGCAGGAGCAGAGTGCTTAGCCCGGGGCCGACTCAGTTTCTCTTGCAGGCTGTGCTCCTATCCCTCCCATTAGGGGTGCCCAGGGACCTTCAGCCTGGGCATCTCCGCAGACAGGGCAGTGTCCTGGTGGGGGAGCCACAATAAAAATCGCCAAGGGGAAGATTTGCTGGTGAACGTCAAAGGCACACAAGTGAAGCAATAAGCAATGTGACTGGTAAAACAGAAAAGTGCTTACCATACTAGTATCTGCTTTTTACAGTAATGCTTGTACACATTGACAAAAAACTCACCAAAATGCAAGTGGCAAAAGGCAGGAATTCATAAATGAGGAACACACATGGTAAACATTTTGAAAAAGTGACCAAATTCATTAAGTAACACAATGCTAAATATGCTTTCCTTCACCTAAATTAGTCCTCCTAAAGAGTTTTGTTTGTTCTTTAATAAGAATACACATTGCTGGAGAACATGGGGGAAGCTGTCTAGGACTCTCCTACATTGTTAATCCATCTTAGAGTAATTCAAACATTCAGAAAGCCATCTGGCATTAATGATCAAAATGTGTAAATGATAACAAAACTCTTGCCAATAGTCTAGAACACGGAAAAGACTACTGGGTAAAAATGCTTATTGTAGCATTACTTATAATAATAAAGCAATCCAAATGTCCAGCTACAGGTAAGAAAAGAATGTTCTGGAACATCCATAAGACACACTATTATCTGGCTATCAAAATGATCATAATATAGCCAATAGACACAGAAAAAGTTATTCAACCCCATTAGTCATCAGAGAAATGGAAACTGAAACCATGCACAAGCACTAGAACAGCAAAAATGACACAGACCAACAATACCAAGTGTTGATGAGGATGTGGAGTAACTGGAAGTGACACTCTACTGGTAGAGCATAAGTAGTCACCCATGCTGGAAAACTGGCCGTCTCTACTTAAGTTGAACATACACCTACCCTGTGACCTGCCATATAACTCAGAGTGGGAGCTGCGAACAGAAACGCAGACTTATGCTCACCAAAAGCCTGTAGAGAAAGTTTGCAGCAGCAACGTTCACAGTAGTAAGATACTAGAGACAACCTAAATGTTCGTCAACAGAACAGATGAAACAATGGGATGAGTCTCAGAAACAACGTCAAGGGGAAAAGTTAAGGCTGTTCTAGGCAAATCCATTCATATGAAGTTCAAGCACAGGCCAAACGAATCTGTGTCGTTTGGAGTATGGAGAGTGGTATCCTGAAGGGGCGGGTACTGACTGGGGAGGGTGAGAGGGCTTCTGGGGCTCTGGAAATGATCTGGGTGTGACTTACAGACTTTACTGTGTGAAATTCACTGAGCTCTACATGGGTGATTTTTATACCCCAATACAAAGTGCATACAAGACAGCATAGTAAAAAAAAAAAAAAAAACACGTCAGTTCTGCATCATGTGTTTTTAAAGAAATAGCCCACCTTTGGTCTGTTTGCAGCCATTTAAAGAGATACTGTACAGAGGGGACAGCCAGCAGGAGGCTGCATCAAGACGACAGCCATGTATGTTGGGGGTGTGATCATGGGGAACTGTCTTCCTCCTCTAACGGCCATCCTCTTGTGTCACTGAAGATTGCACCCCCTGCTGGCCAGAGGCAGGGCAGCACCCTAGGCATGATTTCAGCTACAAGAAAGGGCTCTCTCTTCTGAACCTTTGCCCAGTGTCTCCAGCATTCCATTGCCTGCCTTGCCGCCCAGCTCAGCCTGTCAGTGAAGCTGTCCGTCGCCCCCTTCAGTTGCGACAGTGGAGACAGGTCACCTAACAGAGGGACACACCTGTACCCCAACATCCTGCCAGCCCTGGGGAAGCTCCAAAACTCACCCATGCCCACCCCTTTCCACCTTTCCCCGCAGGGTCCCTGCCCACTCCACCTGCCTGCTCTGCCCTTAGGAGGGCGGTTTAAATCTTAGGCATGGTGAGGTTTCTGGAGATAGAAAGGCTTCATGGGGTACACCTACAGACTAATTTTACACTTGAGAGAGTTCACAGGTCACAGAAACTTTTAGGTCAAAAAGACCTTAGAAGCACTTCGTAATTATTTGGGGACATTTAATTAGAATCTGCAATTTAAGTCATCAAGGCCCAGAACACAAAGCTAATTTGCTCAGCTGAACGTGATTTCTCTTCTTGGTCTCATTAATACAAGGTAATTCACCAAGGATTCTTCTATTCCCAAGGCCCTTGTTTTGCCTCCCAGTTCCATTTGAAGACCAGAGCTCATGAGGAGAAAAACTGCACTTAAGTAGAAGAGGAGACAGACTGTGTGGGAGCTGCCTAGGGGGTTGGAATTTTTTCTTGGTGTCAAGAGAAAAAAAGCAACAACCCAAGAAGTGAGCAGCTCCCATTCCTCATGCTGTGCAGTCACGTGACCCCTCCAACAAGAGGCAGCGGGCCATCAAGTGGACAGCAAACCCTGAGGTTCTATTCCACTTCCCATGATGTCCATTCCAGCCATGGGGGGCAGGGAAAGGGGTGGTGGAGAGGGCACTGGCAGGACGGGAGGGGTGTTAGGATTCACACAGGACCAGTGAAGTGGCAAGGCCTTCAGCAGCAGTCCTGGGAAAGGTTTGCCAGAGGCCTAGAGGGAGGACTGCAGGCCCCTCTGCCTCAGGAACCTCTCAAGCTCCCCTGAACTGGAGTTGAGGGGCGAGGATTAACACGTCAGAGCTCCACTTTTGCTTATTCATTGGGGTTCTTCTAAGAATAATTTTTAAAAGGAGTAGCACAGATGAGGTCACAGAGCTCAGACAGAGTGATTTTTTTTAAAGTCGCATGAAGATGAATGATGAACTCTCGTCATCAACCCGAAGAAAAAGCCCAGGTGCAATGGGGGCCCCTCTCCCTGCCCTACCCACCGGACCCTGTCCTACCCCACCCCTGTCCTACCCACCACAGCCTACTGCTGTCACCACGGCAGCAAATGGGCTGAGAAGCTTCACTGTGCCTCTACTCTCCAAACACAGGCAGCATGAGAGAAGGTAAAATGAAAGGCTGGCATGAAGCTGACCGTGAGTCAGGAGCCCCTAAAAAAGAGGCTACTTTACAGGGGCAGAAAGAGGAAAGACTTACTCTCAGACACCCCAAATCCAGGACAGCTAAAATCATAGACCAGTGAGGTGTCACACCATTCACTGGCACTGAAAGTTACTATTGATAATAACCTCAGAGAGACAAATATCACCTTCCTGCAGACACACAGGAAGGATACTGCAAAGGATGCGGACGAACCTCCAGCCGGAAGAGGTGCATAGGGCAAGGCATGTGGGAAGGGCGTGGAGCTGCCCTGCCTGCCCTGTGTGCCACTCCCCGGGAACCTCTGCATGCTCAGCTATCCAAAAGCTCCCAGAACTCAGTCCTTTGGAGTTTTGGGGTTTTGTACTTTTTTTCCCCCCCAGCTTTTAGAAACAGGGTCTTGCTCTGTCTCCTAGGCTGGAGTGCAATGATGTAAGGCTTACTGTAGCCTCGAACTCCTGGGCTCAAGCCATCCACCCATCTCAGCCTCCTGAGTAGCTGGGACTACACGCGTGTGCCACCACATCTGGGTAATAATTAATTTTTTAAAATTACAGATGGGGTCTCACCATGTTGTCCAGGCTGGTCTCAAACTCCTGACCTCAAGCAATCATCCCACCTTGACCTCCCAAAGTGGTGGGATTACAGGTGTGAGCCCTAACCCCTGGCCTCCTTTGGGGTCTTTAATGAAAGCTTCATTATAGACATAATTGACTAAATCACTGGCCATTGATCTACCGGGTCACCCTTCAGCCTCTCTCCCCTCCCCAGAGGTGGGAGGGTGGAAGACTAAATTCCAGCCCTCTCATCATGGGATTGGTTACCCTGGCAACCAGCCAAATCCTAGAGCAATCTAAGAGCCCCCAGCCACATCCTAGAGCAATCTAAGAGCCCCCAGCCACCAGTCATCTCACTAGCATACAAAGACACTCCTATCACTCCAGAGATTCTAAGAATACCTCAGGAAAAGAGGGAGGAAGACCAAATACAGATTTCACAATACCAACCCCCGCAACTCCAGGTGGGCTCAGGACACCCGGAACACATCCCCTGAGCCTCCCCCCCTCCCCATGTTCCCGAGGCCAGCCTTGGACCTCACCACTCTGGACACTATGGTGTGAGACGGCTTTAATGTCAAGACGATGGGTTCACTGAAGTGGCTCTACTAGAGCTGCTAATCCAACCTAGAGAGAAAATGTGACCCAATCTCAACCACAGTGTCCCAGACCAGCCTCTGTTTCCACAGGTCCCCTAGAGCCAGATGGAAACTGAGTCTAGCCCGGACTCTACTCAGACCTTGTTTACAGCTAACAGGGGTCCTGAGACCCTTGGGGACTTCAGGGCCACCAATTCTTGAAGCCCAGCGAATAAGAGAATGGGCATTTAGGTGGACTTTCTATGACATGGGCACAAACATGGGGGTGGGCACAGGGTAAGTAAAGTACAGCCACTGATGACACAAACTGAATGGGCCAGAGCCAGAATGACTGCGGTGACAGGGGTGGGCAGCAGGGACAGGGCAAGGCCAACAGAGAGAACAGGAGTAGTAACTCCAGAATGGCCAAGCCCAAGGTGAGCCAGCAAACTGGAGGCTCCACTCCAAAGACGAGGCAGCACCAGCCTGTGTGTGGGCTTGGCATACCCACTGCCACAACAGCTCACATTCCGCTCCCAAGCATCCACTCAGGTCCGTCACCAGCCAAGGTACATGCTGCACACAGCAAGGACCAGGAAGGCCTGCTTCCAAGTATTCCAGAGCAATAGCCAATGGCAACAGAAACTTCCTCTGATTTATATTTGAAGTGAGTGAGTGAGTGAATGAATGAATGAATGCCTCTACATAACAAATGAGAACGTTAAGTGCTATGAATCTACTTTTAATGCAAAGCAAATGATAAAATGGGTATGAGAAGAGGAGTGTGTGAACACGGAGTGAGAAGAACACACGAAAACTCATTCTTCCTTAAATATGGCCAACTTGAGGGGGCCGCCCGGGAAGAAGAAGAGAATGGTGAACACTGGAGAAAACTGCCATCTGATGTCAAGTGGGAAGGGGTTGTGGCGTGGGCATGGGTCATAAAAGCGAAAGGACTGGTTCTGGGAGGTGATGCAGGAGGAGTGAGGCCTAGGATACAGCAGTTGGGGTCCTTGAGTCTAATTTGCCCACCATGGAGACTCCTCCAGCCCTGCACGTCCTTCCCCATCCTACAGTGCGAGGGAATAGTGGAAGCAAGCAGGTCTTCCTTTTTTTTTCTTTCAAACAAAAGCCAACTGCTTAGGAAGATCTTAACCTTTCAAACAAAGTAAAATATGCTTCTCTAGCATAAAATACAAAAAAAAAAAAAAATGCTGCCTCAAAGGCCCAGGTATTAACTAGGATGGAAAGGCCAGATGCTGCAGGAACAAGGACAAGAGTGGAGGGTACCCGGTAGGGGTCTCAGGAAGGCCTTTCTCATGCCTCTCCTGAGCTCTGGCTCCCAACCCACCAGGCCCCCAGCACCCTGGTCCACAGAAGGCTCTTGATATAGTTTGAATGTGTTCTCCTAAAGTCCCTGTGTTGAAAACTTGTCATTGTAACAGCAGTGGGAGGTGGAGCCTTTAAGAGGTGATTAGGCCATGAGAACTCTGTCCTCATGAATGGGTTAATGCTGTTTCTGTAGGAGTGAGCGGAGTGGGTTCCCCATAAACCGGGAGTTTAGCCCCATCTCCTCTCCCTATCTCTCGTGCTGGCTTCTACCATCCACTCTTCCACCATGGGAAGACCCTCACCAGATGCTGGCACCATGCTCCTGGACTTCCCAGCCTCCAGACTGTAAGAAATAAGTTGCTTTTCTTTACAAACTACCCAGGCTGTGGTATGTTGTTAGAGCAGCAGAAAATGGATGAAGACAGGTGTCGACACCTGCCCTTCTGCAAACTAAGCCCTTGGATCAACCTGTGAGGCCCAGAGTGGGGCCTCAGGAATCCAACCACTTGCTCAGCTAATCCCACTTCAGATCCCTCCTCCCCGATAGGTGCAAGAGCCGCCGAGCTTCTCTCAGCCTCAGTCTCTGTAGAACGGAAATAACACTGGTCTCACCGGGACACACTGAGGAGCAAGCACATATGTGAAGAAACACAGAAAACATCTGCACAGAGCTCGGTGTGTGGGTTGTCGGCCATGCGAGGTTCTCGCCTTGGCTTTTCCTAACCTCCCCTGAGGTTGGCCCCCACAGCGCTTGTACTGGGGCCATCTGTGAGCCTGGAAGCCCTTTCTCTATAGCTAAGTCTATTTGAATTTTGCCCAACTTTCCTACTTTCTCCAGTTCCTCCAACCAGAACTTTTCACCGCGGTCCACGGTACTGTGCTTGCGGTGCACTTTATAATCATCAAAAATTAGGCTCAAAGGCTGCTATTGGAAAGGAACATGAGAACGCAGGCCTGTTCTTGAGGCAATACGGCTTGGTGGCATGGGGGAGGGGAGCCCAGGCAGTGGCATCAGACCTAGTGAGGCACCATGAAGCGTGTGACCTTCCACAGGGTCCCATCTCTGTGCATCAGTTTCCTCACCTGTCCAATGAAGTTACCACCACTGCTGGAAGGAATTCACAGTCCCCCACTCAGAGGAGTGTGAGCGGACCCTGGACTCCTAGGGAAGTGAGGCAGGTGCTCTGTCCCTCCAGGACAGAACATCCATGTTCTCAAGGGGCGGCATCATGGTCCTCTTATACTGGAGAGGTCTGCTTCCTCCTCCCCTCAGAGCTGGGGCCCAGCCCTCTCCCACCTCCCTGTACCTGCACAGGGCAGGAGAGGGTCACTGTGAGGAAAGCTCTGACTCAAAGGACACGTAACACACAAGCATGCTGCAAAACATCCATCCAGTGCTGCTAGGGCTTAAATACAGGAAAGCCCAAAAAATACACATTTTCTAAATGTGCTTTAGAAAATCAAGCACAGGGGCCGGGTAATCCCAGCACTTCGGGAGGCCGAGGCGGGCAGATCACAAGGTCAGGAGATCGAGACCATCTTGGCCAACATGGTGAAATCCCGTCTCTACTAAAAATACAAAAACTTAGCCGGGCGTGCTGGCACATGCCTGTAGTCCCAGCTACTAGGAAGGCTAAGGCAGAAGAATCACTTGAACCCAGGAGGCGGAGGTTGCAGTGATCATGCCACTGCACTCCAGTCTGGGCAACACAGCAAGACTCCATCTCAAAAAATAAATAAATAAATAAATCAAGCACAGGAAGAGAAGTAACATGCTGGCAATGCGCATCCCTTCTCACCTGCAGACACAAATGACCTAACTCAGGGCCCCCGAGCTTGTGTTCACTGGGAGATGTTCATTTATCTCTGGCTTCCCATTTCCCAAGCCTTACTGTCTGCCAGTGAAGATAGACAGATAGCAATAGCAATGAGTTAACTTCATTTACTTAACTGACATGCCTCATTAGTTAAAATATGTTGACTATTATAATACAGGGCCTGAACCAGAATACAAATGCACATCCCACACTCCGATGGAGGGAGTCAGTCACTGTGCTACAGTCTGAACGTATCCCCCAGAATTCCTATGTTGAAATGTAGCCATCAACGTGACAGTATTAAGAAGCGGGGCCTTTGGGAGGTGATTAGACCCTGAGGGCTCTGGCCTCATGGGTGGGGTTAGTGCTGAATGAAAGGGCTGGAGGGAACCAGGTAGGCCCTTTTCGCCCTTCACCTTTTGTCATGTGAGGACACAGCAAGAAGGCCCTCAGCTGACCATAAATGCCAGTGTCTTCCCAACATCCACAGGTCTAAGAAATACATTTCTGTTGTTTACCAGTCTCAGTTTTGTTATGGCAGCCTGAACTGACTGAGATACCTTGGATAGGGACATGGACATCCCTGTAAACAAGAGGGCAGAGGAGGATGCTCCAGGAGCAGAACAAGCCCAGATCCTTCCAGCCTTCCTCTTCCACCTCACCAGCCCCCTCAAGGTTTCCCATCTCAGTAGATGGAGTTCTGTCCCTCCACTTGCTCCAGGCAAGAAATCAAATCCAGGCCTCCTCCTTCTTTCACATGCCATGTCCAATCCATCAACAATTCTATCAGCTATATCTTCCCCGTAAGTACAACTTCAACTCCCTCAGTACCCCAGTTCCCACACCCTGGGAATTTGACCAGCGTCCCTCCCATAGTCCTCAGAGTCTGTGTCCAACAGCAATGATGGGGCCCGTGAACCTCCTAGCAGTGTCTCCATTCTGCGCCTGCCCTGGCCTCTTTGCTGTTTAGACTTTATCTGGTGTGGCCTTTGCATCAGCCACCCTGTCTGGGACTGTCCTTCCTGAGATAACAAGGCAGGTAACTCCCTCACTGCTTTGATGTCCTTCTTGGTTCCCAGCTTCTCCTGGAGGTCTCTGAGACAGCCCAGTTTAGAACTGCAGCTCAGCTCCTTGTGGTTCACCCACACACCATGAACCTTCAGGGGATTTTCTGTAAGAAGCAGTTTGAAAATAAGTTGCCCTGAAAAAAGTGCTTTAAAATGTTTGTGCTGAGCAAAACGGGTGCTCACAATCTGGGAGATGAGGGAGATGTGTCAGTAATCACAAGCGCAACGTCTGGAAGGTGCCAGGAGCAGCCTGGGGCTGGCGGAGGTCTGCTGGCCGCCTCCCACACCACACACTTCAGCCACTCTTTCCTCAGCACCTCCAGTTTCTTGCTTCTGCACCTCATGCTGTTTCTTCTCTGTCAACTGGCAATCTCTTTAACACGGTGGTCCCCAACCTTTTTGGCACCAGGGATTGGCTTTGTGGAAGCCAATTTTGGGGGGCTGGTCAAGGGGAGTGGTTTCGGGACCAAACTTCCACCTCAGATCATCAGGCATTAGATTCTCATAGGGAGTGCGCAACCCAGATCCCTCGCATGTGCAGTTCACAACAGGGTTTGGCTCCTATGAGAATCTAATGCCACCGCTGACTGACAAGAGGTGGAGCTCAGGCAGTAATGCCTGCCACTCAGCCCAGTTCCTAACAGGCCACAGGCCAGTACTGGTCTGCAGCCCGGGGACTGTGGACCCCTGCTTTAACAAACAGGTGAGGGTCGGCCGGGCGCGGTGGCTCACGCCTGTAATCCCAGCACTTTCGGAGGCCGAGGCAGGTGGATCACGAGGCAGGTGGATCACGAGGCCGAGGCAGGTGGATCACCATCCTGGCTAACACAGTGAAACCCCATCTCTACTAAAGAATACAAAAAATTAGCCAGGTGTAGTGGCGGGTGCCTGTAGTCCCAGCTACTCCGGAGGCTGAGGCAGGAGAATGGCGTGAACCCAGGAGGCGGAGGTTGCAGTGAGCCAAGATTGTGCCACGGCACTCCAGCCTGGGTGACAGAGCAAGACTCCGCCTCAAAAAAAAAAACTGGTGAGGGTCTATTATGGAGCAGGCCTTAGGGATATAAAGATGATGGGAGGGTTGGTCTAGAGCTACATCACAAAGTGTAACAAAGATAAATGGTGGACAGCCTGAGTGCCACAATGGTGGGGGCCAAACCTCTTCTGAAGCCTTCCCTTGGGTGAGCGGCTGGCTTGCTACTCTGTCCAGGCAGGGGCACCCCTGCGTGCTGCAGCCAGGGATTCTGGCACTTTTTCTTGAGATAAATCAACACAGCATTCCCACACATGACCCCTCTCACTCCCGCACACCAGGCCTCATTCGTCATTTGATTACCACATCAATTTCCCAATACCACAGACAAAGACGACAGGGACACTGCACATGGTCTGCTGTCAGAGCTGCCTGGTTAGGACTGCAGTCAGCGTGCACCAGGAGCAGCGCAGCTCTCTCTCCTACAACAGGCAAGGACTTTGACAGGTCTCATTTTTTACTCCACTGTCACCTGAAACCACTTGAAGCCCTAACACAATTAACTGAAAGTTTGCCCATCTGTTGTCCAGGAAGGCCTTCCAGCAGTGCCACATAAATTTCTAAATAAGTGTATGAAAGGACCGAGGAACGCATCCAGTGTTTCAACCCCCTCATCAAAGGAGACATGCTGCTCCAAGAGGGCCAAGAACTGGAGAGATAAGGACACAGGCTTCCTGTGACCTGTGGGTTGGGCTTATCTCTGAGTGTGGGTCCACAATAACGGGGGTATCATCAATCACCCGGGGTTGTTACTCAAAGGTTGGTTCCAGGAGACGCAGCTGGAAGACTGTGGAGCATGAACCCAGTCTGGCTCCTCTGTGGTGGGGGCGGGGTGCGGGAGGCTCTAAACCCCAAAGCAGGCTGGGTGTGCCTTATTCATTGCCTAAGATGGTGATTTCTCTTCCCTTTTCTTCTTCCACCCAAACACAAGGCTGTCAGGCCTGGCCTGGTGCCTGCTCCTGCTTCCCTTGCTCAGAGCTGGCCACCTGGAAGCTGGACCCCAACTTGCCCCAGCCTCTAGAACAGTCTCTAACCCAAGCTCTGCTTCTCTCCTTCTTCCCTTCCGGGAGGGGTATGGCTACAGCTGCTCCTGGCTTCTCAGGACAGAATGCAAAGTGGGCGGCCCATATCCCAGCCACTGCAATGTCCTTTGCTTGCCTTACAGTGTTTTGCGTTCACCCCATGCCCTCACCATCCATGCCCTCAACCCAGGAGATGCAGTGACAATGCCATCATGGTGAGGACAGTCATGGGAACTCCTTCTAGCCTGACTAAGACACCATAGAGAACAGCCAAGACACTGCAGCGGTGGGTGAGCTCAGGCAGAAAGGCGTATTTGTCTTGGGAGTCTGGGCTGAGCTAAACACCTGAGCAGGAACATGGCTGAGCTGGCCCACTGACTCCAAGGCTGGCAGCACATGTGGCCCTTCCCCTCTGCTTACCCATGTCCATCATCCTCCCACTCTGCAAATGAGCCAGTCCACACGGTGGGAGCTGAGGCAGCCCCCAACTTTAAACTCTCCAGCTCCAGCCACCAGAGGCCGCCTGCATGGGTGCTCTCCCAGTTCTCTCTAGCTTGAGCCAGGTCCCCAGGCTGGGGGTGGGGGTCACGTTGTAGCGTGGGGGCTTCAACACTACCCATGAGCTTGGGTGGGAGGCAGCGCCCACAAAGGCGTGGAGCACCACCACCCTTCAATCCATCACAACTTTCAGTGGCCAAACGGAGATTCCCCTACAGCAGGTGTTGCTTCAACTGTAAAAGGAACGGTCAAATAACTCTTGTGTTAACTAGATGGCTTTACATTGTAGCAGACACACAACAGAAACACGTCATTAGTTATAAACTCTTTTGTTTAGAACATTTAAACTATTGGAAAACTAAAAGTGATCTATAAATGAACACAAGCAAACCCCACCACAAATGAACTCGGGTTTATATTACTTTAATGTGAGGGATGGAACGGGCCATTTTACAGAAAGGATCAGTCACGCACAACCTTGACACTACAGAGGCATAACCGGAAGCCTCTACATCCTCTACTCTACCGTTGCCCAGCCTGAGACCAGAAATGGCCAGAATGGCCCCTTCAGGGTCCACCCAGCTATCTGGTCAAAACAGCAGTGGCCAGCGGCCACCAATCCCCAAAAAAGTGAGTTGCCAAGCAGGCCAGAGGAGGCGAATGCGGCTACACCTCCCTGGACTGTGAATGAGGATCAAAGCAGCCCAGACCACAGACTCCCCAAAACGTCGTTTTCCTCCTCTGGATGAAATCAAGATCGTTTCAGGAAACAAACGCAGCTTTAGGGCTTGCTGTGTGAAAACGCAGCCCTGAAAATGCTGAGTTCCTTTCCTTGACTCCCCCTCCCCGTCGTAGGGAAGGGCCCGCCTTGTGGGCCACTCCTGGAGGCAAAGTCCAAATGTGCCCAGGACCCCTTCCTCTTGCGAGGAGCAGCCACCATTCCTTCCCTCCGTCTGTTTACAGCATTGTGTTCTCCCAGGACTTCAACAGGATCTGCTGCCAGTGCATGCAAGGGATGTAGTTTCTCACAATGTTTCCAATCCACAGAAGAGGGTCAAGAGAGGAGGAGACCAAGAACTTCTCAGGCCAAGGTGCCTTCTGCCCGCTCACCTGCCTCATCTGGTCTCCACAGGAGGAAATACCTTGTCTAGAGGTCTCTGTAGGTCAAAAACCTCAAGGGGGAAGAAATTTGTAAGTGTGAGCAACAACAACACAGCTTGCAAATGCTGCCCACGGGTTTTGACTCGCCTGGTCCTCACACCACACTGCTGGGCTAGGACAGACGGCTATTCTAGTTTGATGCCTGGGAGCCAGGCACACAGTGGTAGAGGGGCTCCCTCAAGGTCAGGAGCAGCAGGCAGGACCTAAAAGCAGGCCTTACTAGTCCAGTGCTCTTTCTGATATGCAGAACAGTGCAGAGCACATTCATTTGACTACTATCAAATGCTAAGAAAAGGCATCATCTTTTTCAGCTGTAGAGTTCCTGATTATTTCCCACCCTGTCCCCACCCATGTCTTCATAAGCATCCCCTGTGGTTACTCAGTCTCTGACTCCATCTCCAGCTTTTCCCATCAAGCAACACCAAACTCCAGTCAGGAAATGGGGCTTCCTAGAGAAGCGAAAGGCAGAACTTTAGGATGAGAGCAGATTATTTTTTGTATCATTCATGTTTGATTTTCTTTTCTTAAATTAAGCTGAAATTAAACCCCTTGAAGAAATATTGTTAATGTTTCTGTCAAAAGTAGTTAAAAAAAATTTTTTTTTTAAAAATTTGTGAACAGGGTAAACAGATAAAACCCAGCCCACAATATCAACTAATAGTAAAGTAAAAAAGCAAAACTATTCTGTATTTCTAATGGTGGAGACATGGGTTCCATAAATATTATACAGAAATAATACATTTCGATGGGAAAGTGGAAGGGAAAATGCACCCTCCTGCTGAATCAGTCAGACACAACTCAAGCCGAGGTGTCTGTGGTGACGGCTGGCTCGGTGAGCGGGGCTTCTCTGCTCTGCTTGTCTGACGACTGTGTTTTATTTGTAACTGCCTTCTCTTTACTATTACCAACAGGCTTTACTCATTCCTGAGTTGGTAAGGGAAGAGCATGCAAGGTGTTTAGAGAAACAGTCGCCGCTGTCTCCAGTTCTCTCTGGTGACACACGCCCCACAGTTCAAGAAGAAAGCATGTGTCCTCCCTCTCCTACAAAAGCTCCCCTGTCCTCTCTTTCAGGTTCAACAAGGAAGCGCTACAGGGAAAGTGAACCAGCTCATCACTCTGGCTGGACACATAAAACGTCAGGCCTCACATGGGAAACGCAGGCCTCCACCAAGGTCAGCCCACTCATGAGACACAACAGTCCCAAAGACGCGCCCAGTACTTTTCCCCAAACCTAAAGGCAAAGTGCACCCTTGGTAGGAGAGCCAGGCATCCATGCCACCTCCTAAAGGGGCTGGGCAGATCCCAGCAGGAGGCTGCCTGAACCTTTTCTAAATGAGAAGCTTCATGTTCTAGTTTATGCCAGGTCCGTGAGCAACCATGAAGCCAACTTTTGATTTTGTTTACTAGAAAGCAAGTTATTAGAATAGTACTTTAATATCCAGGCAACTTTCAAAAGTCCATGCTAAGGGAGCTTTGGGAAAACAAAGACAAGACAGAGAGCTTACAGTGAATCTGGTAAGATGGGCTCAAGCTTGCTCAATCCCATGGTGAAGAATGTCAAGGCCAGCCAAAGCTGTGGACCCCCTCGCCATTACCAGTCCTGCACCTTCAGCAGGATGGCATGTGGCCCTGATGAGGCACTGAGATTAACACCAGACACATCATTTCCTTCTAGAGCACCACGTAAAGAGCAGAACTGATAGTAAGTTGAAAGTTAATAATAACATGTTTCAGACAAGTGGAGTCAGGCGGGCTCTGTTTATT
Source organism: Piliocolobus tephrosceles (assembly GCF_002776525.5). Classification (NCBI taxonomy): domain Eukaryota; kingdom Metazoa; phylum Chordata; class Mammalia; order Primates; family Cercopithecidae; genus Piliocolobus; species Piliocolobus tephrosceles. The sequence goes on from NC_045448.1 coordinate 106,002,919, forward strand.
TTTATAAGCACTAGGAAAGCCCGCTTTCTAATTCGCAAGTGTCAAAATTGGCTTCACAAGAAAATAAAAAATTTTCTGAGTAGCAACAAAATTCCATAAAGGGCTATAAATGTGAAGCACCCACCACAGATCAATGAAATGCCGGGAAGACAATGCTATTTTAGAAACCAGGCAGTAAGCCAGGAGACTGGGGACGACCTGCCCGAGGCCTCCAAGTGGCAGCACCAATGTTACAATGCTGTTTCTAGCTTCCTCATCAACAAACTGAAATCGGGGAGCGACATCTTGGTCCTCTAGGTCCCATGGAAACAAAGTGGTCACACAGTCAGCAACCTTACTACATGCAGATCTCTGGCAAAGTGGTGTATCACCTGTTTATTTTAGCTGTGAAAATGGAATCCTGTTTGAAACATTCGGTGTTGGGGCGAACATTTAGCAAAGACACAAAAGGACTTCAGTCTTCCATATTCTCATTAAAACAAATCAAAAGGGCAGCAAGCAGTCCTGATCTTTATATAGGACCTTCCTGGAGAGAGGGTTCTATGGCTTCAGCTACTCGGCTGTGTTGCTGGTTGTTCAGCGTTCAGTGTTTGGTGAGGGAGGACTCCCCACTGGCAGTCCTCCAGGGGCTTCTTCCACAGTGGCCTGACCACAGCTCTTTATTGCAAAGCTGACAGTGGCTGGAATAATGAAACCTCAAAAAGAAGTGCAGTTTTTAAAAGAGTGCAACCAGCTGTGCCTCTGAGGCCTGTGCCCTTCCTTGGGCAGCGCTCTGTAGCTACCCACCAGAGCTGTGGTTGAATAAGTTCAACCACGTAGGGACAGGTGCCAACTGACACGCAGCACCTTCACGCTCAACAGCAACATCTGCCTTCTTCTCACCTGGCACCTCTTCTCAACCACCAGCAAAGATCAGGCTAACAGGGGAGGGACCAGGGCAGAAGACAGACAGCAGCCCTGCCTGCAGGAGGAGGAGTCTCTGTCACCCTGTCAAGCAAGCCTGGCTTGACGGCCTGAAATGCCTTCTGATGCGAGTGTCCAAAGAAGCCTGTAATCTGGAACTGTCCATTCATCTGTTCAACAAGTACTGAGCTAGGCACTTAGAGTGAACACACAAGTGAGTCAGAAGCGATCTCTGCCTGCAAGAATCCAACAGTTTAATGATGGAGTAAGACATTCAGATAACACAACTCCAAGACAAAATGAGATGCATGCCCCATGCTGCAAGGGAGGCAAGGAAGAAGCTTGAAAGCTGGCAAAAGATGATCCAGATGAGGTGAGAATTGATCTGACTTCAAAAGCAACAGGCACAGGCGCATCCAGCAACAAGCATTCATTCAGGAAACAGGAAAGTTTTGTGTATTAAGGAAAGAGAGAATGGGGCTGGAGAGCCAGGACGAGGTCAATTCTGGAGCTCCTCTAACACCAGACCACAGAGCTGGGTTTTAGCTTGCAGGCAGTGAAGAACTCCCTGCATCTCCATTGTTCAAACAAATCTGAAAAGTCCTGGTACTCTCCTGGACTCTCCTACTGAGCTTTTGAACATAAATCTCTTTCTCACTTGGGGCAAACCAGGGAGGAACCTGCCCACAAGAATTGCAATGAGCACCCCTTCTCACCAGCAAAGACAGATCCTTGCTCAGACCTGGTAAAGCTGGGTCAAGACGGCACCCACCACCAAAGGAACAGGCAACATTCACAACCAACACATAAAGGGCAACTCGTTTGTCCCAGGAGGTCTCCAGGGGTTCCAAAGGTCAGTTTGTCATCAGCACGACTAAACCTGGTCGGTCCAAACTCACTATCTCTGAAGGAAGCACCGATTCTGCAAACATAAAACAAAATCCAACAACATCAAAAACAACAAAAGAAACTACAACCACTTGGGTAATTCAAGAGGGCAAAGCAATTTCAGGTCTATTAGTAAAACCCTTAGAGCAGGGCCCATCTTTTGCCTTTGAGCTGGGTCTCCCAGGTGACCCCATCCATAAACAGTGCAGTAGTGAGACTGCTCATAAAAGTCACAAGAACTACCTTCCCCCTGTTCCAGAAAGATTCCTAATCTGGTTGTGGTGCTGTTTCCAAAGAAAACGCTAACAAGTAAGAATATCAATGTAAACATAAGAAAATGTTGAGGTACTTTCACCACTATCTCTTTCTCCAAACTTTATTTACATCTGAGTTCTGAGAAGGAGAGAATGCATTGAGAACAAAGGCCCTCACAAAGTGTCTCCCTGTCATATATTATACGTAAAATTACCACCACCAAGAGCAGTGACAGTGAAAGCTCATTACAATTTCTATGTGTGCTTTTATGTTTTTTAAAACTCTCTTGGTAGCTGGAAAATAAAGAGATCAGGGAAAATGTACCTTTGGAATTCATTTTTTAGAAGTAATCCCATCTCCCACTGGAAGAAACCTATAGAAAAACTAAAAACTGGCCGGGCGCGGTGGCTCAAGCCTGTAATCCCAGCACTTTGGGAGGTCAAGACGGGTGGATCACGAGGTCAGGAGATCGAGACCATCCTGGCTAATACGGTGAAACCCCGTCTCTACTAAAAAATACAAAAAACTAGGCAGGCGAGGTGGCGGGCGCCTGTAGTCCCAGCTACTCGGGAGGCTGAGGCAGGAGAATGGCGTACACCCGGGAGGCGGAGCTTGCAGTGAGCTGAGATCCGGCCACTGCACTCCAGCCTGGGTGACAGAGCGAGACTCCGTCTCAAAAAAAAAAAACTGAAAACTGTAAACCAACATGTAGCAGGTACAGCCTCCAAGCCGCCTCAAGCCCCTACTTACCAACAACTTCAGGCCCTGCCTCTGTACGTACAAACCAGGACATTGACAGTGGAGCCGCTGTGGGCAGGCCTCTGGCAGAAGGAATGCTCTCTCTCATCTGGAGAACTCGGCCAGCCCAGGAGAACACAGGTACCGCCTAATGCTCTCAGGACTATCATGTGGCCCCATAACCAGGGTTCCGTGAGGACCGGGCTCTTGGATGGCCAGATGCACGCCCACTAGCAAGGTGTGAACACATTCACATCATTCCAGAACAGTGTGCCCAGGAGCAGGTGAGCACTGATGCAGGAAGATAACTGAGGTCACAGACACCGAAAGGATCAGTCAGAGAAACCTGCACAGGCCAAGACGAACAGTAACGCCGCTGAACGCTTCACAGCACTGCTCAGCTCAGCAGTGCATGGGCCAGACACGTTCTTCAACCACTAGTGAGAGGCAGATAAATGTGATGCAAATGCAACTGATGTAGACTTGGAGCCCCTGGGCTCTCAACCTGGTCCGGGTTTGAATTTAACTATCAAATTCCAGGGAAATCACAAACTAGGCACTTCAGGGTCCCCCTGCCAGATGTGGTCCCTTTCCCCAGCCCTCACCTCCCTCTCCCAGTCTATGATTCTATGCTGGTGGAGGGCCCAAAGCGGTATCAGTGGTGTTTCTTCTGTTTTGTCATGTGCTCCTCACAACAAGGCCTGCCTCACCATAGGGAAATCATGACTCCCTGCCTCAGTGAGGACATCAAGGTTCAGAGAATGGGGGGCTGGGGTGATTCTTGCCCTCAACATTCTATGTACAACCAGCAAGGCTGGAAAGAGCGCAGGACCTTGACTTCCACTGTCACCTCCCGAAGTTAGCATGGATACTACAGTATTTCCTCAACTACTGGCACTCAGGAAATCACTGCTTCTACCATGACCTTGTACTGTGGTCCACAGGTTTTTCTCTCAATACACTTTTTTTTTTTTTTTTTTTGAGACAAAGTCTTGCTGTGTTGCCCAGGCTGGAGTGCAGTGGCACAATCCTGACTTACTGCAACCTACCCCTCCCGGGTTTAAGCAATTCTCCTGCCTCAAATTCCCCTGCCTCAGCAATTCTCCTGCCTCAGCCTCCCAAGCAGCTGTGACCACAGGCATGTGCCACCGCACCCAGCTAATTTCTGTATTTTTAGTAGAGACGGGGTTTCACCATGTTGGCCGGGCTGGTCTCAAACTCCCAACCTCAAGTGATCCGCCTGCCCCGGCCTCCCAGAAAAATTCCAGTGCTGGGATTATAGGTATGAGCCACTGCACCTGGCCTAAACACATTTTTTAACTTAAATTTACTACATGGAATATTTTAAACTAGCTAAGTATTTAAGTATTTATAAAACAAATTTAACTCTTCAAATAGAAGGCTTGCAGCCATTCCACCAGTGGCAGTAACGAAGATCTTCTGCTTGGCCAAACTTGAGTCAGGTTCCTGAACCTTCCAGGCCCATCTGTGCACTTCCTTGTAAAACCCAGTTTTAGCAAAGAATCCTGCTGAGCCAGTTCAGCAAAAACCTCCCCTCCTCAATATCTGATTAGGTTCCTCTACCACCATTCCCTAGGTGATGTCTGACTGTCCTGGCCAGTCTTTAGCAAGAATCCTGTTAGGTGGGTTTAGCCAGAATCCACTTTACTCTTTATGTCTCCTCTTAGTAAGTTCTCATCTGCTGACCTCCTACCCTGTTCCTATGCTATAAATTCCCACTTGCCTGTGCTGTATTGGGGGTTGAGCCCAATCTCCCTCCGCTGCAAGCCCGTTGCTGTGGTCCCCTCTTGTGTACCTCTTGTGATGGTCCTGGATAAAGTCTTCCTTTATTCATATGCTTGCACAAGTATCACTGAATGACTTTTTTCTGGAACTGCAGACATCCCCTTTGGGAGACAGTGGACCTGGGGCAGGGTGCATGGAGGACAGCAAGCCATCTCCATCCACAGCTGGATTTTGATCTCCGCCCTATTTTCCCCCCTCAGACAGTGCTGGTGGATCATCAAACAGACACCAATCAGCTGCTGGCTGTTGGAGCATCTGGCTCTCAGCTCACACCCAATGTCATAAAGTGGGGACAATATTCCCACCTTAGAGGTTTGCTGAAATCTCAAGTAAGAAAACATGCGTGAGGGCTTTGTAGACCACAAGTTACTAAGTTAAACGACACTAGACCTTGCTAAGGATCAAATGAGATACACAGCCAAAACTACCTTAAAAAGGTAGGAGTTAGGATTTCCATCTTTAAATGACACACTCTCTCTGAAGAACAACACGGCCCAAGGTTGTGACCACTGGGAAGGCTTCCCCTGGAATTAGATATGGGTCTGCCATTGACATTTCATATGGCTCCACCAGACCCACAGACACAAGTACACTCTGCTGGGTCCTGGGCTCAGGTTCACTCAAGCCGCAGGCTGAGCCGTTAGCCAGACACTTGCACCCTCCCCTATCCATCACTGAAGGCCATTAATCTAGCCAAGAAACTTACTACTTCTCCATAAAGGGGAATACTGTCCTTTTGCCCTTGAAAGTTACAACGGCCCAATTAAAAGACTTTCTGTGTGAAGATAAGGGATATATAGGAACTCTCTGTACTTTCCACTCAATTCTTCTGTGAACTAAAACTGCTCTAAAAATTTTTAAGTTTATTAATTTTCAAAAAGGGACTTTCTGACACTAATTCCAAGGGGATTTTTTAGCTGCCCTGCCCTATATGGTTTAGAATAAAGGGAGAAAATAAGTAAGTCCCCAAACATACCAGTAGTTAAGCCTTTTAAGGCATCAATTTTGGAGTTCTGCATTCATCAGATTACTTGCAGCAACATTCAGAAAAGCCTTGAAATCTCAAAGTTAAATAAATATAGCATTCTGTAGATCTTAAACAAGGCTAGATGAGAGGATTAAACCATGTAGTGAGGAAAGGTTTCTACAGGGAAGCTGCAAGGCAGTTCTAAAAATACTGTTTGATGATCCACCACTGTTTGAGGGGAGAAAATAGGGAGGAAATCAAAATCCGAAGCAAACCTGGCATTTCTGGGATAACTGCTGACATGCGATTCTGTTCCCCTGTATCACCGTGCTCACAACCAGACCCCACAGCAGGCTGACAGATGGCTTCTGTCACCGGGCTGGTCAGCAAACAGATATGAAGAAGGGTAGAAAGAAAACAATCTCCAAAACAGTCTTTTTTATTTGTCATCATCATTCATGCTTGCGCTTTGATAACTGTGAGTGGGACTGCTTTCCTAGTTCCTCAGGGGGGCAGAACTTGGCAAAAAGAGCATTGAGATTCCACATTAGACATGTGGATCAGTCTGCTCAGGTTGCCATAACAAAATCCCACAGATGAGGGGGCTTAAACAATAGATACTCATTTTCTTACAGTCCTGGAGGCTGGGAAGTCTAAGGTCAAGGTGACAGCTGATTCAATTGCTGGTGAGGCCACTCTCTCTGGCTTACAGATAGTCACCTTCGAGCTGTGTCCTCACATGGCCTTTTCTCTGTGCACCTCTTTCATGAGTTCTCTTCTTATAAGGACACCAGTTCTATGAGATTAGGGTTCTACTTTTATGACCTAATTTAACCTTAATTATCTATTTACAAATGCCATCTCCAAATACAGTCACATTGGGGGTTAGTACTTCAACATATGGATCTGAAGGTGGGACACAATTCAGTCCTTAACACAGTGCTTTATGGATTGTGTCTGCATCTTCCATCTTATCACCACCCAATCCAGCACTTGAATTGGTGAGTATTGCCAGTGAGAGGCCAAGAGCCAGAAGAGCCAGCTTCTGCTTGCAGAGGGTGCACAGTTGTAATAGTTCATTTTCATGCTGCTGATAAAGACATACCTGAGACTGGGCAATTTACAATAAAAAAGAGATTTAATGGACTCACAGTTCCACGTGGCTGGGGAGGCCTCACAATCATAGCAGAAGGCAAAAGGCACATCTTACATCACAGAAAGCAAGAGAGAATGAGAAGCAAGTGAAACAAGTTTCCCTTCATCAAACCATCAGATCTCGTGAGACTTACTATCATGAGAACAGTATGGGAGAAACCACCCCCCAGGACTCAACTGTCTCCCACCAGGTCCCCCGCACAACACATGGGAACTATGGGAGTAAAATTCAAGACGAGACTTGGGTGGGAACACAGAGCCACACCATATCACTCCACCCCGACCCCTGCCAAATCTCATGTCCTCACATTTCAAAACCAATCATGCCTTCCCAACAGCCCCTCAAAGTCTTAACTCATTTCAGCATTAACTCAAAAGTCCACAGTCCAAAGACTTATCTGAGACAAGGCAAGTTCCTTCTGCCTATGAGCCTGTGAAATCAAAAGTAAGTTAGTTACTTCCTAGATACAATGGGGGTACAGATATTGGGTAAATACAGCCATTCCAAATGGGAGAAATTGGCCAAAATAAAGGGGCTACTGGTCCCAGGCAAGTCTGAAATCCAAAGGGGCAGTCAAACCTTGAGGCTCCAGAATGATTTCCTTTGACTCTATGTCTCATATCCAGGTCATGCTGATGCAAGAGGTGGGCTTCCACAGCCTTGGGCAGTTGCGCCCAAGTTCTGCACAGCAAAGCAAACAATCAACAGAGTGAAAAGACAAAATCAGGATAGAAGAAAATATTTGCAAACTATGCATTAGACAAGGGGTTAACTTCAGAAACATACAAGGAACTCAAACAACTCAACTGCAGAAAACAACTAATCCAATTTAAAAATGGGCAAAAGATCTGAATAGACATTTCCCAAAAGAAGACGTGCAAATAGCCAACAGGGTATAGTCCCCCCCTCCTGGCTCCTTTCACAGGCTGGCAGGGAGTGTCTGTGGCTTTTCCAGGTGTGCGCAGTGAAAGCTGTCAGTGGAGCTACCATTCTGGGCTCTGGAGGACAGTGGCCCTCTTCTCACAGCTCCACTAGGCAGTGACCCAGTAGGGACTGTTTGTGGGGGCTCCCACCCCACATTTCCCTTCTGCACTGCCCTAGCAGAAATTTTCCATGAGGGCCCCACCTGTGCAGCAAACTTCTGCCTGGACATCCAGGAGTTTCCATACATCCTCTGAAATCTAGGCAGTGGTTCCCAAACCCCAATTCTTGACTTCTGTGCACTGGCAGGCTCAACATCATGTGGAAGCTGCCAAGGTTGAGGCTTGCACCCTCTGAAGCCACAGCCTGAGCTCTACCTTGGCCCCTTTTAGCCACAGTTAGAGCAGCTGGGACACAGGGCACCAAGTCCATATCAACAGTGAAGCAGAGACACCTAACTCCCTCTCTCTCCTCCCCATATCTGACCTGTTGAGAGTAGGGTGGAAAAGACCTTCCATCAAGCACTTCCCAGTGATGATTTCCTGAGTGCTCAGGGCCACATGTGAAACCCAGAGTTGGAGAGGGAAAAAGCAACCAGCTCAAGATCATAAAGCAGATAGCAGTAGAACCAGGACACTCCAACCCCAGACTATAAACTCCAGGCCCCAAGCTTCTTCCTCACTTTACAGCTGTTTCCTTAATTTGCATTTCCCTGATGATTAGTGATATTGAGCATTTCTTCCTATACCTGTTGGCTATTTGTATGTCTTTTTCTGGGAAATGTCTATTCAGGTCTTTTGCCCATTTTTAAATTGGATTATTTGTTTTCTGCAATTGAGCTGTTTGAGTTCCTTGTATGTTTCTGATGTTAACCCCTTGTCTAATGCATAGTTTGCAAATATTTTCTTCAACCCTGCAGTTTGTCTTTTCACTCTGTCAATTGTTTCCTCTGCTGTGCAGAAGCTTTTTAGTTTAATGTAATGCCATTTTTCTATTTTTGCGTTTGTTGCCTGTGCTTTAGAGATCTTATTCAAAAAGCCCTGCCCATACCAATGTCCTGAAACGCTTCACCTATGTTTTCTTCAGCAGTTTTATAGTGTCAGGTCTCATATTTAAGTATTTATTTGATTTTGAGTTAATTTTTGTATATGGTAAGAAATAAGGGTCTAATTTCATTCTTCTGTAGGTGGATATCCCATTTTCTCAACAGCATTTATTGGAGACTATAAGATAAAAATGTAATTCTAAGCCCCTCAAGCAACTGAACTGGACCCCTCCTCTTGGCTAAAAGCATTTCAGAGTAAACCCGAAAATCTAGTTAAGGCTATGATGGGAAGAGGAGGTTGGATATGTCTCATTTATACCCTCCTCCCTTTGAAATTTAGGCACAACTGACTAGCATTAACATTAAAACAGAGGTCTTAAGACTGATAAAACAGAGATCTTAAGACTGACTCTCTGTAGTAATAAGACATCAGATTCCAGCCTGACTCCAGTATAGCATCACATGACAGATGGCAGGCCCTGAAAGAAATAAAAATATTTTACTCCAAAATATATTTATTTGACATATTATGAAGTAGCCCTACAAAGCTGTCTCTTGTGGGGAAAAATCTACGTTCTGTAGAAAATCCCCTTCCCTTTCCAGGTCTTTTGCCTGACCCAGGAGAGAATTAACCAAGCATCTGGCACCATTTTAGGTCCTACAAGAGCTCTAAAGCCTACCACCTGGAAGCTTCATCTGCATGATAAAGCCCTGGTCTCCACAACCCCTTATCTTAACCCAAACAATCCCTTCTATGATTCCAGGTCTTTAGGTAGTAACTTAACACTTTCAACCAACTGTCAATCATAAAATATTTGAATCCACCTATAAGCTGAAGTCCCATCAATTCGAGTTTTCCTGGACCAAACCAATATATATCTTACATGTACTGATTGATATCTTATGTCTCCCTAAATATATAGCTCCATATAAAACTAAGCTGTAGCCTGACCACCTTGGGCACATGTTCTCAGAATCTCCTGGGGCTGGTCACTCATATTTGGCTCAGAATAAATCTCTTCAAATATTTTACAGAGTTTGACTCTTCGTTGACAACACTGTCCTTTCCCCATTACCTGTTCTTGGCATCTTTGTCAAAAATAAGTTGGCTACAAATGTATAAATTTATTTCTGGGCACCAGTAAGGTACTAGCACAAAAATAGACAAGTAGACCAGTGGAACAAATACAATAGCAGTTTTAAGTCTTTGTTAAGCCCAACATCTGTATCCTCTCCCAGGCAGCTCTGTTGCCTGCTTTTATTCTGTCATACCCATTTTTCTGTCACTGTCTATTTATTTGCATACAATTTTGTGTTGAAAATGACATCTTAGCTAAGATATTGTAGCAACTCTGGATACTAAAAGCCCCTCGATCCCAGGGCTTGTTTTTGTTTGCTTATTTTTTCAATGACTTGGCTGGACTCCTGTGGTGAAGTATATTCCCTTCCCCACCCAACCTCTGATTTTGCTTCTCAGAGGGGCACAGTCTTGAGTGTACACACATTCTCTCCGGGATGACAATCATTTTATCAGGGCTGTCTGTATCTACCCTAATCTCTTCCTGAAGCTGTCTGCCTCTGGTGTTTTCATACCCAGCTGTTAGAGCTCACTAACTGCTGCCTGATTGCTCTATTGTTTTTGACAACTGCCTAGGGCATAAATTGTTCTCCATTTTATCTAATTAAATGGAGACCTTTCACAGGGATAGTTTTTGATGTCAGGGTTTGAGGTTTGTTCTGACCCCAGATGACTCTTTACTGTCTCTTTCCTGCTCTCTGTTGCTTATCAGCCTCTTATTAATTACCACCAAAATGTCCTTTTTTTTTTTTAGAACACCCTTAGGCTTGAACTTTCCCTACACTTTTATAAACAAAGTCAGTATCTTTCAGAGAGCTTCAGAGCTTTCTGTTATTATATCCTACCTCTCCTACTTGGGAAAATGGAGTCGCTGTTCTGGAGCTGGGAGCACAGACAGTGTCCCACTTCTCTCGGAGTGACACTTCCACTTTATGAACAGGTGCTGGACGGGGGCAGTAGCCTTTGCTCTTCTTGGCTTGATTCTCCTAGGATGGAACCTCTGCCCTACAAACTAGCTGGACTGACAAAGGGCAACTGGGGACCCAGTATTCACAGCCTCAGGTAGAATCTCTGCCCTATGAGTAGGGGCTGGCCACATTCTCCTGGAATTTAGCCTCTGCAACATGGAACCTTGCCAGAGGTAGGAGGATGCTGATAGCCTGCTCTCCTGGGGAGATGCCATAGCCCTTGAGGGGAACTTGGGGAAAAGGGAGCCCAGTCTTCTTGGTCACTCTTGATAGCTTCTCATGCTGAGCTGGGCAGTGGATGGGAAAAGGGAAGGAGGAAGCAGGTCCTGGCTCGAGTGCCACAGACATCTGCTATTCTTACTGAGATCTAGCAGATTTTCTTGAATAAATGTTTCTTCATTTGCTGTATGCCCTTAGGACATACGGCAAGTTTCCAAGTTTGGTTGTTTTCTTAAAATAATTTTTATCGGTTATTGTTTCACTGAGCAACAAGTCCACACAGCCCCTAATACCACCATTCCAGAAGTGAATCCCAATAAAATTTAATCTTAATTTATTCTTTTTTTTTTTTTTTTTTTGAGACGGAGTCTCGCTCTGTCGCCCAGGCTGGAGTGCAGTGGCCGGATCTCAGCTCACTGCAAGCTCCGCCTCCCGGGTTTATGCCATTCTCCTGCCTCGGCCTCCCAAGTAGCTGGGACTACAGGCGCCCGCCACCTCGCCTGGCTAGTGTTGTGTATTTTTTTTTTAGTAGAGACAGGGTTTCACCGTGTTAGCCAGGATGGTCTCAATCTCCTGACCTTGTGATCTGCCCGTCTCGGCCTCCCAAAGTGCTGGGATTACAGGCTTGAGCCACCGCGCCCAGCCAATTTCTTTATTCTTAATCCACAAAATGTTATACTCAAAGTTCCTTCCTGCTTAATATGCCACGTTAGGGAAGCTAGCATTAACCTGCAGAATATGAACACTACATTCTATGTAGAGTTCTGCCTCCCCAGATAGAATTAAACCATGCTTTTAAAAAGACATTATTTTGGGGCTGAGGCTGTAATCCTAGCACTTTGGGAAGCCAAGGCAGGCAGGCTGCTTGAGCTCGTAAGTTTAAGACCAGCCTGGGCAACATAGTGAAACCCTGTCTCTACAAAAATTAGCCAGGCATGGAGGTGCACACCTGTAGTCCCAGCTACTTGGGAGGCTGAGGTGAGTGGACCTCTGGAGCCTGGGAGGTTGAAGCTGCAGCAAGCCAAGACTGTACCACTGCACTCCAGCACGGATGACAGAGTGAAACACTGTCTCAAAAAAATAAAATAAAAACAGAAAAATAACAGTCACCCAGACATATATCCTCATTAGTAAATAAGTTGAAAAGAAGAGGAAAATTTAGTATCATGAGAGGTGTGTGATCACCAGTCACCAGGAAGTCAGGGTAGGCAGACAAGCCACATCTCCCTCGAAGTAGCTCCCTGGACACGCAGGGGGCTCAGTTCCCACTCATAACCAACATCAAAAAAAAGGTCTCACCCTTTCCAAAAAACACAGGGCTCAGGGAACCCAGCACAGGGGCAAAGGGAATCACCAACATGTTCCTGGAAGTCCCCAACTGTTGCCCAATCTTCAAGGACAGAAGACTGTTCTCAGAATCCACATTAAGGAGGGAATGTGACGCCGCCAGCCAACCACGTCCACCTGATGGGCAGTTGGTGGAGGGTCTTTCAGGCTGAAGCTCCAGGATAAAACCATTGCCCATGATATCAGGGGAGAAGCCAGAGACGCTGGCTCCAATGCTTGCTCTGCCACGTAGGAGGTGCCGCAGAACTGAACTGGACTCCAGGACCCCTCCGGCCCCAGGCTCCTTGTCTATTAAACGGGAATTCTCAACAGCCTGCACGACCCAAAGTCAGTACTTAGCAAACCACAGCTGCTATTACTCTGGACAGGAGTCCTGGCTAGGCTCTGTTTTCCCAGTGAGTCCCTCACACATCAAACTGATACCAAACAGTCCACGAGTTATGCTTCCTGTACAGGCCCCAGGGCACCCTTTCCAGAGCTGGCTCCTGCCTTCACCTACCCCTGGGACCTGAGTGTGCTCACCTTCATGATCACACCAATCCAGCCATCCCTAACGGGCTCCCAGGTCTCTACAGCCCTGCCCTCTCACCCCTTTGAGATCTCCTCCTAGCCAGCTGAAGGCAGGATCGATTCTCTGAGTAAGACAGGAATGAGTAAAGTCCTAACGCATCGGCCCTCCCAGGGGCAGCATATCAATAGAGTCAACCCCTTCAGACAAGAGAGATGTTACAGCAGGAAAATCTCTAGCAGCAGCTCCTGGCCAGTGAGATACAACTTGGGTAGAAATTTTATAAAAAGCAAACCATGCTAGGAGAAAATTTTTCTATCACGTACTACAGACAGTCCCCAACTTACAAGAGTTCAATGATTTTTCGACTTGAGGATGGTGTGAAATCCACTCAGTACGCTTCTCAACTTACAATGGTGTTACATCCCATAAACCCATCATAAGACCAAAACATCAGAAGTAAAAACTGCAGCTGTCGGTGGCTCACGCCAGTAATCCCAGCACTTTGGGAGGTTGAGGCGGGCGGATCACTTGAGGTCAGTGTTCGAGATCAGTCTGGCCAACATGGTGAAACCCCATCACTACTGAAAACACAAAAAGTAGCCAGGCATGGTGGTTCATGCCTATAATCCTAGCTATTGGAGAGGCTGAGGCATGAGAATCGCTTGAGCCCAGGGGGTAGAGGCTGAGGTGAGCTGAGATTTAGATCGGGTGACAGAGCAAGATTCTGTCTCAAAAAAAAAAAAAAAAATGTACTTATGCCATATGATATTTTCAACTTATGGGTTTGTGGGGAATGCAGCCCCGTCGTAAGTCGTGGAGCTTCTGTATATTCTTCCCCGATTTTAAAGACTATTCTGAACTAGAGAATCATAACACAGTTAAAATGCTGTACAGATCCAATCCTGTCCATGACCGTGTGCCCCGAAGGGTCATTTCCCTGGTGCTCCACCGTCTGCTCATCTCTGACATGGGGATGGAAAGGAACATGACTCAGGCAGGTGACTGGTGTGCAAAGTGCCTTCTCTTGGGATGCACAGGACCGCAGATCGTACTAAATTCACCTGGCTTGCTGTACCTTTCCACGTGTCACGTCTACTCATCGTCATGGGCTCACCTTCCTCACTTGCCACCAGGTTATCAGCTTTCGATGTTCCTGTCAAGGAAAACACGTGCGGCTTCTTCCTGGCTGGAGGCTTGGAAACCAAATCATCCAGATGACAGCAGGAGTGAATGCTTTAAAAAGAACAGCCAATGGTGGGGGCCTGGGGGTGTAAGTGGGGACTCAGGGCACTCAGCTGACTTTCTGCTCCCCAGGCCCTACGTGGGGCTGCGTCCAGGATGGCTGCTCATGAGACCCTCGGGTCAGAGAGCGGCATGCTTTCAGGGAAGTGGTTGCTGAAAATAGAAACTTTAATCCAAACAGAAAAATCTGCCATCTGACGATGTTACTACCCGTGATGGGAAAATCCCAAGGAAGTGCACGAAGCTCCTCCTCCGCCCCCTTTTTTTGGAAATAGTTTGTTTCTGACTGAGTCTCTGCTGCACATAGACACAGGCAGAACTTGTTGTTCGTACTATTGTGTGTCTGACCCAGTTTGGGTTTTGAATTTTTTTCTCTGTCAACATAAAAAAAAGTAACCTCATTTTACTTTTTTCCCTACTGTAATTTTTTTAAATTAAAATGCTATCATTAAAATGCTTATTTTCTTTGCAAAGGGTTTTCATTTTGTTTCCAAAGCAGAAAGAGTCCAGATGTTATAAAATAATAATTTTGGAAAACGAACAAAAGCCCCTCGTGACTTGTTATGACGCCCAAAGGACGGACTGATGGTTTAAATAGACTCAAGCTGTTGTTTGGCCGGAAGCAGGCAGAGGATCTCCATCCACACCAGCCGCGGGTGACTGCTGGAGATTCTGGCCTCATCTACTTGGAGGCCCTGGCATCACAGGTGGGTGGCAATTCCAGGGCAAGACGCAGAGCTCTAGTTTCAAACAGAACGAGAGAGGAAGGAAAGATCCCCACGAGGACAATAAAGGGGTCAGGACTGAACCAGGTCGCAAACACCTCTGGAGTATGTCACATATGAACCAGCGAAGCGTCAAACTCCCTCACCAGAAACCCGGGCTCCACCTCCGTACACAGCCATGACAGCACAGCTGCAGGGACTTGAGGTACCTCTGTGAGGCTCCACGGAGGAGACCACTGAGGATGGGCACAGCTCTCCCACAGGGCACCTTCATCTTCACACAAACAAGATGTCTTTCTCCAGGGCCAAGCGCTGTTTCTGAAACCACCTTCTCCTCCTCTGCTTGTAGAGATTCCCATGTGATATGCAGCATGGCCAGAAAAAGGAAACCAGATGAAACACCCAGCCCTTCAAGTGATGCCCAATTTTCCGGGATGCTCACTGTTGCTGTGTGCAGCCTGCTCTGCCACCGGGATGCTCGCTGTTGCTGTGTCCAGCCTGCTCTGCCCCTGGTCTTCTCCATCTCAGCAATGGCACTGCCATTCTCCAAGTAAGTGGCCATGCCAAACACGTGGAATCTTCGTGCTTCCTGTCAGTCCCTCCCTCCCTCATGCCCAAGCCATCTATAAGACTTTGAGGCACACCCAGACCTGGAGCACCTCTCATCATGGTCACAGCCCCAACCTCAGTGCCAGCCACCGCACCTTAAGAGGTTACAAGGAGTTCTGCATTAGCTCCCATCGCCCTAGGCCTTTCTAGACTGTCCTCCTCACTCCACAAGCACTTGGATCCTACAAGGACGTCAATCCCATATGGAAGAAGAAAAGGCAGACAGAATCTTGCAGCTGCATGGGGTGGGTGGGGGGTGTATAAATATAAACCCTATGTGTAATTCCGTGTCATTCAAGGACAAAAACTCAGATCAAATAGTTAAAGGTGACCTACTTCGTCTACCTCCCAGAAACAAATTACCTCTCCATAGTTACAGACTAGAGAAAACATTTCTGTGCACCCTATCCAGAAGAGGAAGCAGAGTTTGCTACGCCGAAGAGGAAGCATTAGGGCCAAATTTCCCCTCAGAATGGGACTGTCATAGTAGATGGGCAGCTCAGGGTTCCATCACAGAGGCTCAGAATCTCCAAGATAAAAGACCCTATACTGCTTGGTACCAATGGTATCAACAGACGGTGTGTAAATGACAGCCCCCACTTGGTGCTTCAGCATCCCAGGGCCCCTCTGAGTCATTCGACATGACAGGGAATCTCTGCTTCCCAACATCAAGGGACAGGGACAGGTTCAAGCCAGGGCTGGGCACTGGTATATCCTTCCACTATGCAGCCTTGTCAATTTTATCCACTAAGGCCATCCAGGAGATGATGTCAAAACCCCTCTCGCCCTGGCCCTAACGACTCTCCTAAGGCCCAGTCCTGCATTTCCAAGTTACCCACCTCTGAACTCCTGGTATCCACTGAGACCTGAGATCACATTCCCTTCAGAATTGGCTCCTCCTGATTTCTCTCCCTTCCAGATACCACCATTCTTGGGAGCTCAGATGTATCTGACACCTCTTTCCAACCATCAACCAAACTGGTCAGTCACTGAGTTCTGTCCCCTCTTTGAGACTCTCTGCTTCTGCCACCCTCTTTTTCACTATTCCCATCATCACCCCACAGAGCTAAGGCAACAGGCTACAAACCAGCCTCCTAGTGAGGCTGACAGCCAACAAACTACACCATTTCCACACACACACACACGCACACACGCGCGCACACGCACACGAGCACACACATGCGCGCGCACACACACACACGCACACATACACACGCAGTGCATGTATTCAAAAGCAAGAATCCAAAGTCCTTAGGTTGCGTTGTGAGGCTTCCATTCAGTCCTCTGCACCTGAAGCTTTCACAACACTCCTTACCCCACCCCCGCCAGCCCGCAGGAACCAGTACCAACCAGTACCAGTGTTCCCTGAACTCCAGTCTCAAGCAACTCCCCTCTCCAAGGAGCTCCCACTTGCTTCCTACATAGCTTCTCGTGTGTCCAAAATATTTTCCCCTCTGGTTTTTTCCAGATTTTACTGCTTTTGACCTAGAGCCACTACAGGACTCAGAGAGGAACTAGCAGAACTCATTCATTCAAGATGTATTTACTGCATCTCCACCATGAGCTGGTGAGAGGGTGAGTGACTTCAGAGTAAGAGTGAGTGCCTGTGCATAAAGACATCACCACGACAGAGACAATTTCAGGTAATTTCAGGTACAGAACTCGGAATGAGGTGCACGACAGGTCTGCGACTAGAAAACTGTGTGGGTAGAGCCCAAGAAGGAAACACAGAACTGGCAAATGGAGAGAAATCCGCAGGTAGTTCTTGCTGCCACTGCCATTTGGATGTTTTGCTTTTGCTCAGTTGAGTACACATGCATTGAGATTACAATAACTTTAGCCACTTGGCACCCACATCTTGATTGCTAAGACTACACTCCAATAAAAGAGATGAGGGTTCTCTGGAGAAATGGGTGATTCTAGGGCTCGGACAGGAGATACACAAGATGAGCCTGGAGTATCTTGCAGCGCCAACGAGGAAGTACTCAAAATCAAACAATCCACAGTAATGGAGGTGTGTCAGAGGAACACCAGCTAACTGAAAGAGCCTCCAGTGGCCAAAGCTGGAACCATCTGAGCAACACAATGAATACCCTAGTACTGGATTACATTGATCATATGGATTGGGTTATTCCTGTCATATCCAACTAAAACAGAATCGCGAAGCCAAGGCGGGACAGAGCACCCTGGGCACGTAACATGGCCACAGGAAGGTAATTCTCCACAAGTCCAGCTGCTGAAACTGCCTGTTGCGACCTGAAACCGGTTTTATCTAATAGCTACTGAAACAACCTGCTGTGGCGCTAAGAATAGCTTTACCCACTGCTATCACTCACCAATCAGAGCTTGCCAGCTCCTCGAAACATTACTAGTACCAATGAACTATCTTTCAAAATAATGAGTAACGTTTCTGCTTTTTCTAAAACCTCCAACCTTCTCTTTGTTCTTCAGGCATACAGAAGACCATCCAGTCTGTGTATATGCCCAAAACTACAATTCTTGCTTCCTAAATAAAACAGAGAATTGTCTCTATATTTTACTCAACTTTGACAATTATAACCCAAACAACAACAACAACAAAACATGAGTCCATATTGATATAAATGACTAAATAAATAAGAGACAGGCCAGGCATGGTGGCTCAGGCTTGAAATCCCAGCACTTTGGGAGGCTGAGGCAGGCTAATTGCTTGAGTCCAAGAGTTTGAGACCAACGTAGGCAACATAGCAAGACCTTGGCTCAAAAAAAATAAATAAATAAGATAAAATAAAAATTGATTCTGTCTCTAAACACCGTCAAGGTCATTAAAAACAAGGAAATTCTCAGAAGCTCACAACCACGAGCAGCCTAGGGAGATATGACAAATACACATAACCTGGTATCCTGGATAGACTCCTAGGACAGAAAAAGATGATTAGATTAAAAACTAGGGAAACGTGAATAAAACATGGAATTTGGTGAATAAAGTATCAATTCTGGTTACGACTAATGCACTACAATGCACCATGGTGATTAACATGTTAACAACAGGGAAGCTGGCAGGAGGTATGATATGGGAGAACTTCAGGTACTCTTTGCAACTTTTCTGTAAATCTAAAACTATTCTAAAATTTAAAAGTTTATTTAGCAAACAACCTTAGCTCTGAATCAACTAGTCTTTGCTTCCCCCCCCCCGCCCCCCCCCCCTTTTTTTTTTTTTTTGAGACGGAGTCTCGCTCTGTCGCCCGGGCTAGAGTGCAGTGGCCGGATCTCAGCTCACTGCAAGCTCCACCTCCCGGGTTCCCGCCATTCTCCTGCCTCAGCCTCCCGAGTAGCTGGGACTACAGGTGCCCGCCACCTCGCCCGGCTAGTTTTTTTTGTATTTTTTTAGTAGGACGGGGTTTCACCATGTTAGCCAGGATGGTCTCGATCTCCTGACCTCATGATCTGCTCGTCTCGGCCTCCCAAAGTGCTGGGATTACAGGCTTGAGCCACCGCGCCCGGCCAGTAACTCTTTCAATAAAACTTAATGTTTATGACGAAAAATACTCAATTTAAGTGGTTATCAACCAGCAATATTTTAGTACTTTAGACAAGATATTTCAAATAGATCTCTATTTTCTCAGTCACAGATTTACCTCAAGGAAGTTTTGTATTATAAAAACAAAACTCTATAACCATTCCAAGGGTGATGAATCAAAAAAGTTCCCACACGTCTCATTTAAAAATCAAAATACTTTCAAATATTTAAATACTTACACCCTGAAATCAACAAAATAAAGGAACCCTCAGCTGGGTTCTCACCACCAGAAGAGCTGCATTCATGTTTCCGAAGCGAGAGTGAGCCCTGAGCCTCGAAGGGGCAACCAGACACCCGCGCCCAGCCCTAGGGGCTTTCAAGAAACCTGACTGTGGCCAACGTAGGGCAGTAAGCCGGAAAGGTTAAAAAGAAAGATGATTGCCATAGTTCTGTTACCGCAGGCTTGGAAAACAGAGAGAGGGAAACCCCACCTCCTGCAGATACCTTAACTAAAATCAGTTCTGACTTGGATATTCTACACAGATAAGCTCAGCAAGTACACAAGATTTGGCATCTGCCTTTTCACCTGAATCTTAGCCTGTCAACACATTTCATGCTGCAACCAGACCGCGTGATTACCACAGGTTTTTATTTCCATCTGAAATATTTCTTTTTTTTTTTTTGAGACGGAGTCTAGCTCTGTCGCCCGGGCTGGAGTGCAGTGGCCGGATCTCAGCTCACTGCAAGCTCCGCCTCCCAGGTTCACGCCATTCTCCTGCCTCAGCCTCCGGAGTAGCTGGGACTACAGGTGCCTGCCACGTCGCCCAGCTAGTTTTTTGTATTTTTTTAGTAGAGACGGGGTTTCACCATGTTAGCCAGGATGGTCTCGATCTCCTGACCTCGTGATCCGCCCGTCTCGGCCTCCCACAGTGCTGGGATTACAGGCTTGAGCCACCGCGCCCGGCCTCCATCTGAAATATTTCTTACAAAGAAGTAATATTTCTTCAGCTCTTCAGCAGCCACAGGCCTGCAAGCAGCAAGGACCCTGCGTGATCAGGACGGTCTCCATTACCACAAAAGCTAAGGTCACACTCATTTAGACCCCAACCACTCCACCAAGCAGATGTGCAGAGCTGGAGTTTACCCAGCTACCAGGACACATACACTCTCTGTTCACTACAAGAGGCCAGCCAAGTGGGAGAAAAGCCACTGATCGGAAGACTGAAGCCAATACTCTCAGTAGGATCTCAGACAAGGATGCTCACTGCAGCATTACTTGTACCATAAAGGATCTGACACCATAAATTGCAAGATTTAATAGCAGCCTACAAGCCTGTCAGGGAAATGGTAAATAATGGCTTCATCATATGTGAAATATCATATAGACATTTGAAATGGAAATCAGTTTTATGACAACTTGACAAGCGAAAAAGTCAGATTCTAAGTAAAATCTACCAATATAAAGACACAGAAGCACTCGCACAGAGTGGGAGACAGGAAAAGAGCACGCATAAAAATGTTAGCACTGGGAGATGGACGCATCATGCTTTTCTGGCTTGCTTCCTCTAGACTACGTTTTACTAAACCCTTTACAAGAAGTATGCCAAATTTTAATAACTAGGGAACTGAACCATCCTTAGGTTGTTTAACGCCTCTCCAGGGCTGAATTCCTCTCAGCTGGAAGGGCTCTCCTTCCAGAGGCTGCCTCAAATCCCTTACACCCTCTCAGGGCCCTGTGCATGGCTCCCCGCCCTGGTCACATGACTGCATTCTGGATTTTGAGCTCATCAGGACAGTAACTGGGGCTTGGTCTTCCCTGACTGCAGGGTCAAGGTAAACGAAGATCCAGTGAGCCTGTTGGACAGGGAGGAGAGGGAGCCAGAACAGGCCACGCAGGAGGAGCGGAGATGGGAGTTCAGAAGGCTGGTGGGCAACTGGGTGGGGCGGGCAGCCTCGGAAATGACCATGGGAGAGGAAGCCGAAGGCCACGGGCTCAGTGAATAACAGACTCATCCCCGCAGACAGAGTCATCAGAAGGTGATGGGACCTCAGAGACCTCTGGGGCTGGGGGTAACCCGGAGTGACACAGGGCAGGGACAGGAGTGGAGGGGATGGCACAGTCGTGGGTGGAAGCGAAAGACATCCTAAGCCCACCTCTGGAGAGAGACAGGACGTGCAGAGAAAGGACCTCACTCCATTTAGGGGCCTCTGGCTCTTCTGGGAGAACCAGCCATGTTGCAGTTATGTGGAGAGGTGGCATGTGGAGAGGGGCATCTGCAAGCAGGGATGGGGGTGCAGGAGCTTCTTAATGCAAAGGCGGAGGCTCAGGCAAGAGGGTGGAGAGGAAGCGCGGACTTCACTAGACTGACTGCAGATGCAGTCCCTCTGTTGCAGGCAGCCAACGTGCAACTCTGGACAGCCGCACAGAAGAGGGTCTCCCTCTCAACCGTCCATGGGAGCAGAGTAGCCAACAGGAAGGTGGGGTAGGCCCAGGAAGAGAAAGGACTGACAGCTGGTCCATGCTGCTACGTTTAGGCAGGGTTCAGAAGCAACACTAACGATGAGGTGTTTGAGGCATGGACCACAGGGACGTTCAGTGGCAGGGTGAACCTGCGTGAAGGAAGCTAACTCTGCAACAAAGATGGACACGGACTAGCCTGCCCTTCCCACTGGCAGTGGGGACAGACCCCACATGCAGCGAGACAGCAGAAAGGCAAGACCAGGGGGAACATGGTCCATCAGGACTTGGCCCCACAGCAGCCCCACCTTGCACTTGACCATCTCTGCCCCGCCTGGGGCAGCCCTGCAGCCACAAGCCCAGTTTCAAGAAATAACTGTTTCTGACCACAAGCATCACAAGAGTGAAACTAAGCAATGCTTGCTTCTTGTCTCCCAGCGTGAAAACTAGGAAGGCTGACTGGGTCACAAAACAAAAAGAATTTGATGAATGGAAAAAAT
Organism: Piliocolobus tephrosceles; assembly: GCF_002776525.5. Lineage (NCBI taxonomy): Eukaryota > Metazoa > Chordata > Mammalia > Primates > Cercopithecidae > Piliocolobus > Piliocolobus tephrosceles. The sequence continues at coordinate 106,024,754 of NC_045448.1, forward strand.
GAAAAGCAAATTCGGGGTAATGGTAACCCAGAGAGAAGGTGGGAAGGCATATGTAGTTTCAAGTGTATTGGTCATCAAAATGTCTAAAGCTGAGTGGCGATTCACTGTATTGTTCTACCTATCATTTTTCACATAAAGGACTGCCTAATAAACATTTTATTATTATAGAGTACAATAAGGTACATGCCAAAATCATTATTAGTATAGGCTGAGTATCCCTTATCTGAAATGCTTGACACCAGAAGTGGTTAGGGTTTGGTATTTTTTTTAAGATTTTGAAATAGTTGCATTATATACTTACAGATTGAGTATACCTAATCCAAAAATCTGAAATCCAAAATGCTCCAATAAGCATTTCCTCTGAAGGTCATGTCAGTGCTAAAAAAGTGTCAGGTTTGGAAGTACTTCAAATTTTGAATTTTCAGATCAGGGATATTCAATCTATCTTATGTTTTCACTTATTTTCAAAAAAGCAATGTAAGTATAATTTTTTTCAAGTGTAAGCTTAGAGCAAAAGCTCTGCACTTCTCTTAAATGCAAGAGTACACATACATCTTTTTGGATCACATCCCAGGGTTGTTCAGAGGCTTATCCCTGAATATCACCCACACTTGCCTACCGTCAGCGCTGACTGGTTGGTTGCTGGCCTCCCCGTGACAGGCCCACTGGGGAGACACCTCCATTCTGGCAGGTGTGACCACTAGAGGGCCACTGCACAGAGGCCCACAGGTGCCCCTCTCTGCTTTCCAGGACAGTCAGTTGCACCTGCCTCTAGGTGCCCACCTTTCTGTTGGTTGCTTTCGTTTTAATCCCACTCTTCTTCAGACTGCACTCTTTGCAGGGCCCCATACTCTGAACCAGGTGCAACCAATCCTAACATCCCTTGAGGCCCTGCTCTGACTGGCGCCAATAAGCTAAACCACAGCTGGCCAAGATAGGAAAAGTGATTTAACCTGCCGTCCCTCTAGGATGGGATTTCACCCAGATCTCCAGAGTCTCAGCCTGATAATGTGGGAACCACAGGTGTAAAGGCAAAGAGGAAAAAAGCAGGATACAGGAAATATTTTACAGCAAGGTGGTCCAAAAGGGTCCCTCACATCACCTGCCACGCCACTTCCTTTAACATGGCTTCTGCTTCAACTTCAAGTTTAAAAAAATTACATTTAGAGACAGGATCTTACTCTGTCACCCAAACTGGTCTCAAATTCCTTGCCTCAAGTGATCCTCCCACTGCAGCTTCCCAAAGCACTGGGATTACAGGTGTGAGCCTGAACTTTGAGCTTTTAATGTACACAATGTTGAGTTGTTAAGCCAGGACAAGACATCAAACAATCCAATTCCAACATGGCAAACTCGTCATGAAGGAAGGAGGAGAGGCAAAGGTGCTGCTGAGGAAACCTTTCACTAGGGAACGGAAAGCCCAGCCAGAGGCGGTGCCAGGGACAGGGAGCATCCTGAAGACCAGCAAGCTAGCTGACACTCAAGGCCAGCCGAGCATCACATTTACAGGCTGTCACAGCCTCCCTGTCTTCCTGGGATTCTGCAAAACACCATTCCCCAGGGAGGACAAGCACTTAGAACTCTCCCCTGGCACAAAGCCTGCTTGCTCACACCGGATCACTTGGAAACATAATAAATCCTTCCTTCCCCATTAATCTGTTACTGAGGCTCACTGTGATATAATCATTTTATATAGAGAACTCTGTCGCTGAATCTTTATATCTAAACCCACTCTGACAGCTAAAACATACGCCAGCCTTAAGCCAAATGCAGCTCCCTAAAGAAACCAGCACCCCGAAGAGACCACAGGATTATCCAAGAGCCACAGGCAACCAGAAGGAGAAGGAGCAAGGGTTCTGGCTGCCAAGAGTGGTCGATTGATGCGTGCCAAGGGACCAAGCCGCCACTGGTACAGGAAATGCACATCGTGTCTTTCCCTCCAGAGGATTTTCAGAGGAAGACATCTTTGCTCCACTCAGGATCACACCAGGTTCACATTCCTCCAGGTCTCCTGTTCACTTCCTGGCCTCTCTGTGGGGTGAGGGATTACAATGGGCAGCAGGTAGTGACACCCTCCACCTCGAGATGGATGTGTCAGTTGCAGGGAAAGTTCACGGTGCTCTGATTAAATTCTGTTTTGTTAGGACACGCCCTCCCCAGTGTTGGCACTGAAAGGTAACTAGCAGGAGAACTTGCAGCACACCTGTTTAACTCAAGGTCAATCCCCAGGTGCTGCTTTGCTCTCTCTGGGCCTCAGTTTCCTAAACTGCACACTGGTAATGCACGGCCTGCAGCCTGAGAAGCAAGTCAGAATGGAGAACGTGCGGCACGCAACCCCTTCCGGGGGTTGGAAGGGTCCGGGGTGTGCGGTGCCCTGCCCCCAACTCACCCTTCACAGGCCAGCACAGGGGGAGTTTGGCTGGGGAGACGGACACACGGGCCCCGGGGCTACAGCTGGCAAGAAGACAGGCTGGTGGAAGGTGCAGTGCTCTGGGGTCTGAGGCTGCCAGCAATGCAAGGGACTGGAGATGGGCACATTCTGCCTGGCAAGGGATGCTGGCCAGGAGTGAGGGACCATGTGTGCAAATGCAAAGGAGCTAGCTGGCCACCTGGGTCATTTACTCCTTCAGTGCACAGAGGGCCACCAAGGCCTGGGGCCAAGTGAGAGGGCAGACACCCATAGGAGAAAGAGCCCAGACTCAGCCCTTGATGTCCAGAATGACAGTGAAGGGGAACCACAGTCAGTGATGATGTTCCTAACACAGGTAAAATGACGACAGTCCTTTCCACAGCAAAAAGCTGCCCTGTGTCACGAGAATATGATAGGGCACCAGATTAAAGTCTCGTAAGTCACTCCACCTCTCTCTGAGCATCCCTTCCCTCCTCTGCAAAATGGAAACGAATAATAATTACCTCATCAGGTAGCTGGGGATTAATAAACTGATCCTAGACAGACATCTGGCCCAATGCCCAGCATATGGTAAATGCTCAGCGAGCCAGCCTCTCAGGGCTGAGTTCCCCACCCATCCAAGACAGTCAGAACCAGGAGCCCCTGGCAAGGCCCCACCCAGTGCCCTACAGAAACAGAAAAAAGCTTTAGTTTCAGCAGAGGCTGAGAGGGCAGGCCTCTGGGGCTGGCAGGGAGGGCGTCAGCCAGAGGCTCCGTGTCTGGCGGGCAGCAGAGGAGGCACTGGAAGGACAGCAAGCTGGCTGGAAGCCCTGACTGCAGGAAACAGACCTCAAGCAGCACTCCTGGCGGCAGGACCCTGCCCCTCTGGGCTGTTTGGGGGCAGTTTCTAAAGCCCCAAGAAAATAGCTCCCCGCCACAGGCTTTCTAGGAAGTCACAAACTAGGTGTCTGGGAGGCAGTTCTAGGTAAGTGCACAGCCCAAAGAAAAGCTGACCCGTGGACCAGACAGAGACCCTGAGGGAAGGGCCAGCCCAGAGTCAGGCACAAACGGCTCCAGCTCAATCGAAGTTGGTCAAAGGGACAAAGGAGACAGCTTTCTTCAAGGAGAGGAATAAATCTGTTGTTATCCTGTGTGCCCCGAATTCCATTTGCAACCATTATTTGTTTCAGAAAAGCTGGTGCATGTCAGATGTTTTATCTGTGAGACAGTGATTTCCCAGCACCTGGCCACACTTTATGTTGCAGAAACTGTGGGCTGCAGGTTAGACGTGGGTTCTGTGCCTCCTGGCACACCTGGGAAGATCCTGATGCAGCCCACATTGTCAGTTCATACATAGTAGGGTCAAGACTCTGCTTCCCATGGCTCGAGCAAGCTGCTTCAAACCGGCTGTCCCCATGCAGAGATGCCACTGACTATGGATTTATCTCGAACTGGCTTGTAATTATGATAGAGCCTGGCTTCTAAGACACCTTGTTCAACTCATCAAAGTAGGGTAGCCTGGGGATACCTCACGACACACACACAGGAGGAGCTCCCACCCAAGGCACAGCAGATACCCCCCATCGGCACCACTGCAGCCAAATGGGGACAGGAGCACCTCCCACTCCTAAAATTAGAAGGGCCATCAATTAGCACCAAAATAAGTAGCCTAGTTTGGGGAAGGTGATAAAAATCAGCGAATAATATCTTGAGTGGGGAGTGGAACAGGACAAGCACTCTCGGGCAACTGGAAGTGTGTTCTGTGAACTGGCAGCAGCAGTACCCCCGGGAGCTGGGAGGGTAGTGCCCATCTATGAAGCCTGACTCCCTGCGGGTAGGGCCCAGCATCTGCATTGAACACGTCTTCCAGGTGACCGCTAGACATTCAAGCTGGAGTAGCCAACTCTGGCCTGCCATCTTTGAAAGATGCCTGAAGACTTAACACGAGTATTTCCAGTTAAGTCCTAACAATCTACAAAAACACTAGACCTCTCTCTTTTGAAAAAACAGAAAAATCGCACCACCACAGAAAGCCATGGGTGTGGGCTGCATTCATGCTCAGCTAGAACTGAATGCAGAGGAAGTCAGGACAGAATGGGACAGACACACACCTGCAGGCTTCTCGGAAATCCATCACACCCTTCTACCCTCACCCCCTCGCCCTTCCTACTCCCACTGACCCTACCCTCCCCAGCTGGGGCAGGGACCCTCTTCACAGCCGCACTGGTAACCATCGAAAAGGTCCAAAGAGATCACCATGGTTTGTTGCAAAGGAAGTCGGGGGAGGGAGACTTGACACGTGCCCAGAGCTAACTCCACTAACTAGGGATCGGGGTGTGCTCTGCCGCTCCTACCCCCACAGCCTGCCTCGCCTTCACTCTAACTGCAGCGCAGGTCTGGTGGACAGGCACTCAGCTGGACTGCAAGGCTGGCTCAGCTTCCCACACCCTGGAGCTCGGATCAGCAGACAAGCCATCCAGGAACAGAGCCTTGTAACAGCTCCCTGGACCTGGAGGAGTCCTGGTCCCAAGCGACAGGAATCCTGCTCTCCGGTGGCCACCCCCCTCGTCATGACGAGGCCTCCACCGAGAGCAGGGCCTGCCTGAGGCTGTGCTCCTGGGTGGGAGGGAGGACACTGTGACTTAAACACAGTGTGGCTGAGAAAGAAAAAGGAAACACCCGCAAATTAAAGAGCGCTCTATTTTAGCTTTAAACATACACCCCTCCCACCTACAGCAGTGTCCAAAATAGCACATCCTATTTTAGGGAGCTCAGAGGCAGTTCCTAAACAGGCCACAAAATAGACCTGGAGTTTGGAGACCAGCACTGCACAATGACAGAAGGTCGCGGGCCGCAGGGACTGCACTCGCACTGGATCCAGCTCCCACGCCAGTCCCATTTTAAAGGTCAGAAGACTGAGGCCGCAAGAGCTAGCACGGCTGGTGGTGGTCCTCCTGACTCAAATTCCATGAGCACCCAGAGAACAGGGAACAGTGACAACAGCAAACAAGGCCCTGATGAAGGTTAATTATCTGTTAAAAGTGCACACTTAACCCCCTATCGTCACGGGCCAGGAAGAGAGCGGGCGGGAGGGTCCCATGAGAATTTCTGGAAGACAGGAAGGAAAGCAAGGCTCTCGTGGCCATTCCCAGGTGACGGTGAATGAGGGAAAGCGCTGCGGAAACCATGAGCTCAGAGGGAGGCCAGCCCTGCTGGACCGGCTGTGGAACGCCCATCACTCCCCTCTGAGCCAGGAGAGGTCTCCGGGGGCACCACCCCTGCCCTGCGCAGGGCTCCTCCCCACATGCACCCCAGGGCTGGGTCCCAGCACCCCAGCTGAGAGCCTCCCCGACTGTGGCTGCAGACTGGATACCTAAGCGGGGCTTGGTGGAGGAGAGTACGTCCCCAGAGCGAGGGGCGGGCCCTGGAGGAGAAAGTCCCCGCTCTGAGCTCCTGGGTGTGAACCCTTCCAAGAGACAGCAAACAGGGCCATTACTGCTCAGACGTGGAGCTTAGCATGTCTTAGTTTGACTGGGCATCCAGCCACGCGTTACTTTAATATATAACCCTAAAGCTTAGTCAAACTAGCACTGCTCGTGTGTCCTGGCAACACCTGGCCCTGAAACTGGGAATCACCTGGCACCAAAAAAGGAAACTTAAAATTCCAGGAACAACTGAAACTCAAATCTTAAAAGTTTCTACAATGTGAATCTTCATTAGCCTATGTACGCGTTCTAATTAAATTCTTTAAAAAGTTTTGAGATGGTAGAAATTTCACGTGGCAAGTCTGACTCATTAAGGAAAAAAACACGGGCAAGGTATCATTGCAAAGACTTGTTATCACAAAACTATTTGGAGTTGATTTCAGTAAAATTCTGCCATCAAATCTGGATTACCTGTGGGTGGATTAAACATTTGTGGATTAGCCTTGGTAAACAAATGAGAAGAGAGTGCATTTGTAGAAAAAGTTTTAAAATGAAAACCATTGTAACTGCATTCCACACAGTGATCACTGGCAGGCAAGATGGACACACAGGCCCCCACCGAGGCCCGTCCCTCCCCATCACAGGTAGTACGGCTCCCCTCCTCCCAAAGCCCCCACCCCAGGTGAGGAAAGCAGGTAGAAGGCAGAGGGTGGCTGAGCCCCAGCCCTGCCCACACAGCCCAGCATGCCCCAGCAAACAGCAGGAGGCGACAACCATTGTTGGTCATGCAATGTAATATTGATGCCTAAGGCAAAAAAACAAAGTATCTGTAAACGTTCAATATCCTGCTAAATTTTACAAGGAATTCCAGCCAGATTAAATGTATTTTGCACTATATTCTGACTCCTGTATTACCCATAGTTTTGCTTGCCTCCAAGGCCTATGCTCCCTCTCCTACCTCACCTGTCATCCCGGTGGGTCATGAGTTGAATTTAAATAGCTGAGAAAGAAAGATGATCTCAGAACTTCAAACACCACCCATGGGGTTTGAGAGTGGATCTTAATTTGTAAATCGAATGGGCTAACTCCCTGGCTTAAATCCCCTCTGTGGCTCTCAGCACACACGGAACGCAGCATGAAGTTGCACCCAGGATGGATCTCCTGCCCTCCTATGTCTCCCAAGCTCCCTCAGTACCACACTCATAAGCTGCTTCCGACAGCATCTCACAAGGGCCCTCTCCATGCCTTTGCTCAGCTGTCCGCTCCCACCTGGAGTGCCCCTCCTGTTCCTGTCTGGCTGGACAATTCACACTGATGTTACACGACCAATTTAAACAGCAATTCCTCTGTGAAGTTTCACTCACTTCCAGGCAGAAGGAAATACCCGCTGCTTATTGTGACATGGCCCTTGCTGTTGCCACAAAGAGAAAAAACCTCTGATACAGTGGACATCCTTGTCTCCTCTAGCTCCTTAGGGGAAGGGCCTAAGTCATCTTTAACGCTTCATCTTGAACAAAGCTGAGTCACTGCAGGAGCCCCAAATAAGCTTTTATTAAGTGATTAATAAAAAATAACTTTTGGATCCCCCAGGGCCCCACATGGGTTTGGTGCACAAGAAAAGTTATCTGAAGATGCTTTTTATTCATGACATAGAAATAAAAAAAATAAAAAAAACAAAAACCCCAAGCTGTAACTGTGAAATTCCTGCACGTCACTTAGGCTGATGCTAATGGCTATCTGCAAAGAGAGGCTGCCAAATGTCGGGGTGATGGCACTCAGGTCAGCTGGGTCTGCCGCCTCCCAGGGCATCAGGGTACACCAAAGGCCCAGAGCTAGGGCCAGAAGCCCGGTTTGGGTCTCGTCTGTCACTCACCAAGCAGGAGGACCCAGGCAGGCCATTCACCTGATGTGGCTCTCACCATAATGCCTGTGGGGTAAGCGGCCATGCGGTGCCAGCGTGGGCTCATCCCCCCCAGGGCCCTTCGGAGCACAGGTGGAGCTGGATCTCTAAGGCATCCCACGTTACAGAGAAGACAACACAGTGCAGCAGAAAGCAAGCTCCCAACCCCAACTCTCTCACAGGATGTCCTTTGGTGTAAGGATGTCCTTTGGTGTACGAATCCAGCTTCAAAAAGCAAAATCCACTCTCGGGCCTCAGCAAGCACAGGGAAGGCTGGGGGTGGCCCTCGCCCACTGCACCATGGACACCAAAACCCACCCACACAGGCTGCTCTTGAGGCTGCCAAGGTGACAGTAGATACCACAAATGCAGAAAGGGAAAGAATGGGAGGCTGAAATCAAAACCAAAAGTGACTTCACAACCTGCATATACGGCTTTCCAAACAAGCTGCTCAAACGAATGCACACTTCAGAAGAAAGCGTATGGAAACATCCGTGGCTGTATATGGCAGACTGCTCCCGAAGGGCTCACAGAAATGCTGGGCACGCTGCTTGCCTCTGGGGAGAGGAACTGGAACACAAGGTGGCAGAGGTGATTCTTCTCGATATGTCATTTTGTAATTTTTGAATGAGACCAAAGGTAATACCTTCACAGTGTGTAACCATGTGAGATATGTAATGCCCTGAAACAAAACTTATGAAAATGTCCCCCGTAAACAAACTTCTCTTCCCCAATCACATGTATCACCTTTCCAACATGTTTTCATTCAACCACCTGGTGAAGCGGAAAATCAAGATACTTTAAGGCCTGGATCCACTTTTTAATGCTGTGTGATCCCGGGTGCCATCCACCCACCCACCAAGACTCCAAAGGTAGCAACCAGCTCATGGTCACCGCCCGGCCCCGGTGGGGCCACTCACTGAGCGGCACCTCCTGGGAGGCCGTGACCACACTGCAGCCCATCACGGCCCATGCCCAGAGTAAGGAGGGGAAGCAGGTGGCCCACGACATGGTGTCAGCCCCTCTACACTGCACCTACACTGCCCTCCTCACTATACACCGTCCCCACACTGCCTTTCTCCCTCTCCACTGTCCCTACACTGCCCCCCACACTCCATGCTCCTACCACACTGCCCTCCTCACACTACACTGCAGCTACAATACCCTCCCTACTCCTGCCCAGGGCACTCCCACACTGTGGCAAGCAGAAGTGCAGCTCAGAGCAGCCGAAAGGAGCACCTCGCGGAGAGGGAGGCCTGGAGCCTGGACTCCAGAGCCAGCCATGTCCCAGCTAAGCTGCAAGACTCTAGGCATGTCACCGCCCTTTCTGGGCCCCAGTGCCCTCTTCTGTAAGAGGAGAATCTCAGGTTCTCAATCCTCACTCTCCCATTCTACAGATGCTTCCTGCTGAGGATGCACAGATTTGAATACCCACAGCAGGCCCTCAGTGACCTCTGGGCTTGGGCTACGGGAGGGGACACAGACGTATCTGCTGTGGCCTCTCCCTCAGAAAGTTATCGTCCAGAGGACACATGGAGAACAGCTGCATGAGGGAGAGAGCACTTCGGCAGAAAGGGACAGACATCTGCACCACCGGCCTGGTTCCCTGGACACCTGCCACAGAGCTCGTCTGTCCACATCAGGTCGGCTTCTCCACTGGACTGTGCTCTCCCCAGCAGAGTTTCACCCTAACTCCATCCAGGGCAGCCAAGAGAATCTGCTGGAGGACTCCAGTCTGTGCACACTGCCGTGGGGGTGCTCACAGCACAGAGCCTTCTGCTCGGGCACATGCTGAGGGAACTCCCAGGAGCAGGGCTGGGTCAGGCCCAGCTGTGTACCTCATGCCCTTCCCCCAACCCCTGACCCTAACAGGGGCTCAAGCTCATCATTTCCAAGGCCCAGCCCTCCTTGGCCCCTGAAGGTCTCCACCTACGTGGACCACACTGCTGCTCTGGGGCAGAAACAGGCCCGGCCACAGGAGACAACGAGAAAATGGAGTCACATGGGAGACCACAAAGAGGCCTTGTTGGAGCAGACCAGCGCCCAGCTGAGACTCTCGATCCCCACACCCGCCTTGCGGGGCACAGAAAGAGGGGCGGGGACAGGTGGCCTCCAGCACACTCCCAGTACCAACATCACATCAACGGCACCTCCCAGAGCTTTTCAAAGTCATCCAAGATTGTTACTTCTTCAATCAGTCCTCACCCCAGACCACACACCCCTGGCAGTTTGCTTGGTCTGTGGCAGAATTCCAGGGCTATAGTCCCGAACTCCACGGCGCTGTCTGTGACTTCAGCCCCCACAGGGGTTCCCAGGCATTCTTGGCAGCTGGGGGGGCTGCGGCAAACTTACTAACAGGGTCGGCAACGTCGTGGGAGGCTTCGACATTTATAGATTATTAAATGAAGAAATGTTTTCAAAGCTTGCAGACCGCCAGACTAAGCACTCCGAATCTACAAGGTCCACTTGTAGCCAGCACACACTGAGCGTCGATCTTGGTTCCTCAGCGCTCAGCCTCTGAGAAGCAGCAGCACGGCAAAGCCTTTTGTTCAAAAGCAACCTCACTTCCATCCACCAGAGCTTAAAATTCTCAGATGGTCTAACAGAAATATTCCACACATGATGAGATACCATAGAAACCTTAAGTGTAAGTTAAAAAACCATACTCCCACCTGCTATATATTTTAATTCTACATTTTCTCCTGATAGCTTTGCGAGACTGCCAAGTATAAAGGGAAAAAAGCTTTTCAAAACTCAATTTTTTAACCCAACAGAGTCATTCGTCCTTTTCTCCTGTGTGGAATGACTGTGAAGTAACTCAACAGTGTTTCTCACAGGACTCAGGTCAGGACGTCATTCGCGCCGGCCATCTACAGCGAAGCCACAGACACACACATGCGTGCACGTGCACACCACATACATGCACACTCACGTACACAGGAGGCACCTCCAACACCCACAGCTAGCACTATTTTAGTGTGATCTCAAATCAAAAGCTTGGGCCAAACCATTCTGATTTCTGAAACTACAGATCAACAAGGTTGTAACAAACACAAAACCACACTGAAACCTACTCAGAGAAGGACGGTGACAGTTTCTTTAGAAATGTCTTCCAGCGGCCGGGCGCGGGGGCTCACGCCTGTAATCCCAGCACTTTGGGAGGCCGAGGTGGGTGGATCACCAGGTCAGGAGTTCAAGACCAGCCTGGCCAATACGGTGAAATCCCGTCTCCACTAAAAACACAAAAATTGGAAGGGGACCATCACACACCGGGGCCTATCATGGGGAGGGGGGAGGAAGGAGGGATTGCATTGGGAGTTATACCTGATGTAAATGATGAGTTGATGGGTGCTGAGGAGTTGATGGGTGCAGCACACCAACATGGCACAAGTATACATATGTAACAAACCTGTACGTTATGCACATGTACCCTAGAACTTAAAGTATAATAATAAAAAAATACAAAATAAAAAAAATACAAAAATTAGCCAGGCGTGGTGGTACGCGCCTGTAGTCCCAGCTGCTCAGGAGGCTGAGGCAGGAGGATTGCTTGAACCCAGGAGGCAGAGGTTGCAATGAGCCGAGATTGCGCCACTGCATTCCAGCCTGGCGACAGATCAAGATTCCATCTCAAAAAAAAAAGTATCCCAGCTCCTCCTGCAGCATGGCCCTGAACCATGTCTAACCAGAGGCCACACCAAGCAAGTGACCACCCAACTCAGCACCACTTCTTCCTGTGGTTCTGGCATCATGCTTCCCCTTCCTGCCCCTTCAGTGCGTGGCTGAGAAGGGGAAAGGCTGCACCAGGCCTCCTTGTGGGGGCCAAAGCCCAGCGAGCCATGCCTCCCGGCGGAGGGAAGAGACGGACCACTAAGGAGCCAGGACTCAGAGCTCAGAAGCAGCGCCGAGTGAGTCTCATGCCCCTCGTGAGGCGGGAGTCCAATCAGGGGAGCTCCAGGTGGAGCTGCACCTGCACTGGGTCAGCCTCCCAGTGGCCTCCCTGGCCAGGTCTCCCCACTTGCACCACTGGGTCCAGAGCTCTTTAAAATCCAGGGGCCGCTCCCCCGTCTAGGACCACAGGGAAACACTCCGAATGCCAAACGCGTCCATTGGCTCACTGGAGCTCTGAGACCATGAATTTAGAGACTCACCAACATGTCATGTGTTCTTCTCCAGCCACAGGCCACTGTGCTGAGAAGTGGCCAGAACCAGGCCTGTGGTTTTTACCAAGTGAGATGTATAAGGAGAGGGGCGGGAGGTCACGTGCTGCTGGTCCTTTCACATCAGTCATGACTAAGCCTCTATGGCGGTGGAATCCTCCATGGTGCATAGCAGAACATACTGCCACTATGCACATCACACATCACACATCACAGTTCACCTTCATAGCCCGAGAGACTGAGGCTCGGCATCTAAGGGACTGGCTCAGTACCGCTTTGAGGGGATTTCAAATAGGTGGGCCTATTTTATCAGGAGATCACGTACTTTTTTTTTTTTTTTGAGATGGAATTTCGTTCTTGTTGCACAGGCTGGAGTGCAATGGTGCAATCTCAGCTCACCGCAACCTCCATCTCCCAGGTTCAAGCAATTCTCCTGCCTCAGCCTCCCGAGTAGCTGGGATTACAGGGATGCGCCCCCACGCACAGCTAAATTTTGTATTTTTAGTAGAGACAGGGTTTCTCCATGTTGGTCAGGCTGGTCTTGAACTCCCAACCTCAGGTGATCCGTCCACCTCGGCCTCTCGAAGTGCTGAGATTACAGGCGTGAGCCACCGTGCCCGGCCCAAGTTATTTATTTATTTTTGAGACGGAGTCTTGCTCTGTTGCCCCGGCTGGAGTGCAGTGGAGCAATCACTGCTCACTGCAACCTCCACCTCCCAGGTTCAAGCAATTCCTTGCCTCAGCCTCCTGAGAAGCTGGGACTACCAGCGCATGCCACCACACCCGACTAATTTTTGTATTTTTAGTAGAGATGGGGGGGTTTCACCATCTTGGCCAGGCTGGTCTTGAACTCCTGACCTTGTGATCTACCCACCTCGGCCTCCCAAAGTGCTGGGATTACAGGCGTGAGCCACTGTGCCCAGCCAGGAGGCCAAGTTCTGAACCTCTAAGGCCCACTGCTCTCCACCCCAGCTGTACCTCAGAATCACCTCATGGGAAAGGTGGCAAATGTCATGTTGGCCCCACCCAGGATTACACTACTTAGCATAGCGTGGAAGGGGGGCAGGACGCCATGGTTTTCAAAAGCCCCCAGGTGATGGTAAGGTACAGCCAGGATGGGGAAAGTTGCAACACTATTCCAGTTCCCTTTACCTCTAGCCCCCACAACCCCTTTTCCCAGCTGTTCACTTTGTCCTGCTATGGTTGGCTCATCTCTGCTCTGCTCAAAAGCATCTCAGCAACCACCCTGGGAGGCAGCCACCGTACCTCCTAGGCTGGAAGGACCAGTGTGGGCGTGACGGAGAGACTTTGGGTCTCTCTGGCTCTCAGTCTCAGCCCCGAGCTTTGCATCTGGTCTCAGCTGGACTCACGGTCCTGCGGTGAACCAGGAGGAGTTATCAACTTCGATCACGATCCTTCACAAACTGCAGTCTCACTGGTTTCAGGATCAACAGAACCATCAAAAAGAAATGCCACGGTTCTTAGAATCGGAAATGCGACCCACCCACCAGCCACACACCACACAGCACTTATTTTGGTTTGGATTTTATTCCCCTTCCTTCATTACCCTCCCCTAGTGACACCTTATAAATTTTCTGTTTTCAGCCACACATGGTGGCTCATGCCTGAAATCCTAGCACTTTGGGAGGGATCATTTGAGGCCAAGGGTTCAAGACCAGCCTGGGTAACATAGCGAGACCCCCATCCCTATACAAAAATAAAAAATAAAAAATAAAATTTAGGCACGGTAGCGCATTTCTGTAGTCCCAGCTACCCAGAACCCTGAGGTGGGAGGATCACTTGAGTCCAGGAGTTCAAGGCTGCAGTGAGCTATGATTACATGGCTGTACTCCAGACTAGGCAACAGAGCAAGACTCTGTCTCAATCAACCAATAAAATTGTTTTCTTTAATGAGACACTAAAATTGTTGTGTCTAAGGATCTCTCTTACTGTAAAACCTCCAAGTTTTAATATTATTTCACTAAGATTTACTCAGGGTTATTACAAGTTCAGTCCGTACATGGTCTCACTGAGTTGGAAAGTATGCTAAGCACTATCATTCATAAATAATTGTAAAACTTAGTTGTGGAACTCTACAAAGATGAGGCTGAACTTATGGCCTGTTCAACCAACAGGCTGTACTCTAAAAGCCCATTTATAAGTTATCTGGAACCCAGAGAACATTTCATTTCATGTAAAATTACCACTAAGTTGGTACTTAAGTTCCAAAGAAATAGATTACTATTAGATAGTTAATAATAGATAACGATTAGATAATAGAGAACCAGATAATAGACCATTAGATAATAATTGTCTATAACTAATAGGCAGTTATTCAACTCATTGGCCCTTTTCTGATTTAAAATCAGAAAAACGTTATGATGCAAGAAAATCAAGTGTGTTGTGTGTGCATATATAGACAAGAAACTTAAATGCAAGTACATGTGTGGGCTGTATATGCAAAAACTCTAACTTAAGGAAAAGAAGCTTCACATCAAGAACACAGAATTTAAATCCACGGAGGCTGAGAAGATAATTTCTGCTCAGTTCCAAGGGCAGAGGACACTAATGATACTAGGTTCACTGCACCTGTCGCCCCCACAGGTGGGCGGTGTCGCTAACATTGCTGACAGCTTCGCAGTCCTACCAGTAACAGAGTAGGGGGAAAGGAGAAAGGGTTTAAACGGATGGAGAGACCAAGTTAACAGTATGATGAATAATCAGCAGATGAGGGGGACGGAGGGGCAGGTGTGGCACAGGCACACAGGGACAATGTTTTTCCCCTCCAAACATGGACATTTAACCCTGAATGTTAGAAGTGGGGCCTCATGGGAAGTATTTGGGTCATGGGGGTGGATCCCCCATGTATACATTAATGCCCTCCCCCAACCCCCCACTCTTTGGGAGTGCATGAGTTCCCACTCCATTGGTTCCCATAAGAGCTGGCTGTGAAAAGAGCCTGGGACACCACCACCACCACACCGCTCCCTTCCTTCCTCTCTCGCCATGCGAGCTCAGCACACACCAGCTCCCCTTCACCTTCCACCACGCGTGGAAGCAGCCTGAGGCCTCACCAGATGCAGATGTCCAGTCTTAAACCTTCCAGCCATCAGAACTGTAAGCCAAGTAAACCTCCTTTCTTTAAAAACTACCCAGCCTCAGGTATTCTTTTATAGCAGCACTAAACAGACTAAGAGAACATCTAAGAGGAAAAGTCAAAGGCCCTTTCCCGGCTACTCTAAGAAACTCAGCCTTCGGAAGCCTGGTGTAGTTATTCAGGGACTGTCCAAAAAACACACAAGTGTGCGACAAGTATTGATAAAGAAAAAGAAGAAGAGATGGAAATAAAACTGTGGGTCCCCACCAGAAAGACAGACAGACAGACATCACCACCTGTCAGTGCCCTCCTCTCTCTCCTGTGAGTTTGGCAATGGGTCTATCCCCTTCAAGGCTTACCTGGCATAACCATACGTGAGCGTTTAATGCACAGAAAGATCTCTGAAACCTCTGCCACCAACCAGCTGGGCGACAACTTCTCTGAGCTACAATTCTCTCACTGGTAAAATGGGATGACAGACACTTATCATTTAATCCCAGAGGATTACATGAAGTGCTGCATGCACAGCAACAACACAGTAAAGTTCCAAAAATGCCAGTGACTCATCGTAATCTGAGATAGGGAATGTCTGTCACACCCTTCAGCCAGCAGGTGCTGGTGCACAGTGAGTGCTCTATAGGGTTAGCTTAAGATTTTAAACATAACAAGGCCGGGCACGGTGGCTCACGCCTACAATCCCAGCATTTTGGAAGGCCGAGGCAAGCAGACTGCTTGAGGTTGGGAGTTGGAGACCAACCTGAACAATGGGGTGAAACCCCATCTCTACTAAAAATACAAAAATTAGCAGGGCGCGGTGGCGGGTGCCTGTAGTCCCAGCTACTCAGGAAGCTGAGGCAGGAGAACTGCTTGAATCCGGGAGACGAGTTTGCAGTGAGCAGAAATCGCGCCACTGCACTCCAGCCTGGCCAACAGAGTGAGACTCTATCACAAAAGAAAAAAAAAAACATAACAAGAAGGTCCCTTCCTAAGCAACTGGGGGGAGGGGTGGCGTGAGACTTGTGGCAGACAGAGCAGAGAGGAAGGGGGACAGCGCCAGAGTGAGACCCAAGCCACTGTCCTCTCAAGTGCTGCGCTGAAGCCAGGGTGGAGCCAAGAGGAGAAAGCACAGGCCCTCACAGGAACAGGGGCTCAGCCAGAGAGAGCTGAAAAACTCTTTTTTCAAACCCACGTAACAACATAGTAAAATGACAGGGGATTATCTGTTCACCAAGTGAGTGCCCAGCAACATGACAAAATGACCCCAGAGTCAGCTACCCCAGAGTATGGGAGAGGAAAGGACCACGGCCACCCCGGGCCTCCCCAAGCCTCAGCTTCCTCATTAAGCCCACTGTATGTGGGACAGTATAGTCCTCATCAGGCTGCTGTGAGGTATGGCAGGTCAAATCATACCCTCTGCAAAAGAGGTTCACGCTCAAATCCTCGGAACCTATTAACGTTACTTTACACAGCAAAGGATTTGCAGGCTCAATTAAGTTTTGAATCTTGAGATGAGATTATCCTAGATTACGCTGGTAGGCCCCAAATGCCATCACAAATGTCCTTATAGGAAGGCAGCAGATTTTGGAGAGAAGAGAAGGCCGTGTGACAGAAGCAGAGAGAAGTGGAGTCATGGAGAGAAGATGCCACCCTGCCAGTGTGAAGACGGAGGAAGGGGCCGGCAGTCGAGGCACGCCAGCAGCCACAGAATGGATTCTGCCCTAAGCTACTGGAGAGAACACGGCCTTGCCCACAGCTTGACTCAGCCCCATGATGCTGATTCTGGACTCTGGCCTCCAGAAGAGTGAGAGAATAAGTTCCTGTTGCTTTAAGCCCCCAAGTTTGTTACAGCAACCACAGGAAGCTAATACAAGGGATTAAAAGGGAAGTGGATACAAAGCAATAAGCACGCTACCTGGCACGTGGTAGGAACTCCAGAATCCCCATTAGTGAAAGCCAGTCCCTGACATCCTCCCTGGACCACCAACCCATCCTCAAAAGCTGTGTGAAAAGCTACAACCTTGTGCTGCAATAACGAGTTCTGTATCCCCGCTCACAAAAGCTCCTGCGTGTGTATCATCTCACTTGATTCTGTCCTAAAAAGGAGTTTCCAAGGTTGTCCAAGGACTCGCAGCTTGTCCCATATATATATAACTTTGCCACAGGCCTTGTCTTCAACACTCAGTTCAGTTAGTGAAAATATTTCACAGGATGGCCTCTGCTGATACCTCGTGGAGGGGACCCTCCGGATCCGAGGCATCATGAGCTGCGATCAGGGCCATTTTCCCTTTGCAGAAACACAGCACAAGTACTTCTCTCAGCCACAGGCCTTGCAACCGTCAAAGGAGAAGCTGCTGCTGAGTCTGACATGGGAACTGAGAACTCTGCCCCTGACAAGGCAGACACGGCAGAAGAAGGAGCTGGGCAGGCAAAAGAAGACACTGGCTAACACTTGACCCTCCAAAGTGCTTTTCAGCTTGACTCATGCAAAGAGGTTTCTCTCTCCCCTAAACCCCCTGCTTTTTGTTTCTTCACCCCTTGCTCCGTGCACCCCCACTCTTGATTTTCCTCCTTGAGGGGTGAGACTCAAGTGTCGAAACACACCGTGTGCAATAATTCCACTTCCTCCGTGGAGCTCGGCCTCCACCATGCAGACCCTGGGCCTCAGCTTCCCCTGGGTTCCTGCGAGGATGAGGCCCTGTGAATCTAACGGCTCTCCTGCCCTCCCCTCTGCCCCATTTTGTTTGAGAGTCAGGGCTGTGCTGTCCCAACCTTCCCCTGCCTGTGCAAGATTTGAAGACTGTGCCCTTCACCAAGCCACAGCAACCCTCAGACACAAAGAGCTCAGGGTGGAGCCTCAAAACCTCAAGAGTATCTTAAAGAAAACATGAAGAAAAAGAAGAAGCCTATTCACTTCCTAAAAGCAGCCATCTGCAGGCCCTCTGAGCTATCTTCTTTGCACCCATTCTTCTATGAGCTTCTGCCAGCGCCAGGTTCACTGGGTGGAGACTGTGTACCCTAAGCCAATTGACCACTGACCACTATCAGGCAGGAGACAAGGGCTGTGCACGGAGCGAGCAGAGACCGGAGGAAGAGCTGCCTCGGCATTCCTCAGCCCCGGCACTACAGCACGCAGCAGACCCTAGGCCTAACAGCTCACACCACCAGACCTTCACTTGTCTACAGAGGCTCATGGCTCTGATCTGCCCTAAACCCCACACGGGGGCTTGTAAGCAGTCTCGCAGGCACATGCCTGTGAGCCCTCTGCGGGTGGCTACTACTTCCTGCTCTCCTACAGACCCCAGGGCTAGCTCCACAAGTCACTTCCTTTGTGCCTGAAAACGATCTGCTGCATGAGTGAATGAGAACCGGCAGGTGTGCTCCCACTCGGTAACTTCGCATCACCCCACCTGTGACGAATGACCGTGCCATATCGCAGACTCAGAAACTGAAGACCACCAGCCAACATGACTCCAGAATGTATGTGCATTGCCTTGCCCAGGCCGTTCCCTTCCCTCTAAGATGCAGGGCACCTTGGTTGGAACAGCTGAAACGCCGGGAGGGCGTGGCCAGAACCAGCCTCAGCGAGACACCATCACAGTTGAAATGTGGACTTCCACAGGAGCACTGGGTGTTCCTGGGTCTGGCTGTCGTTAAGGTCCCTCCAGAACCATCTGCCTTTGCACCTGCAGCTTGAGTTGGCCCCTTGATAGGCCAGGCGGAGGAAAGCCCAACAGAGCCAATGTACCCGAAACTGGGGTCAAAAGCGGCCTTGACAAGACTCACCGTAGGATGCTACAGGTTAGTTTAAAAGTCTGTGTGGGCCGGGCGTGGTGGCTCATGTCTGTAATCCCAGCGCTTTGGGAGGTGGCGGCGGGCAGATCATCTGAGGTCATGAGTTCGAGATCGTTTAGTAGAAACAAGACGGATTTCTACTAAAACCCCGTTTTAGTAGAAACGAGACCGTTTCTGCTAAAAATACAAAAATTAGCTGGATGTGATGGCACACGCCTGTAATCCCAGCCACCTGGGAGGCTGAGGCAGGAGAATGGCTTGAACCTGGGAGGTGGAGGTTGCAGTGAGCCGAGATTGCGACAGAGTGAGATTCTGTCTCGAATAAAAATTTTTTAAAATTAAAAATCAAAAATAAATAAAAAATTAAAAGTCTGTGTGTTGGCCGGGCATGGTGGATCACACCAGTAATCCCAGCAGTTTGAAAGGCTGACACAGGTGGATTGCTTGAGCCCAGAAGTTCAATACCAGCCTGGGCAACATGGTCAAACCCCCTACCTACAAAAAAAAAAATTAAAAATTAGCCAGGCATGGTGGCATACACCTGTAGTCCCAGCTACTCAGGAGGCTGCGGTGGGAAGATCACTTGAGCCTGGAAGGCAGATACTGCAGTGAGCCATGATCCTGCCACTACACTCTAGCCTGGATGACAGAGTGAGACCCTGTCTCAAAAGAAAAAAAAATTAAATTAAAAAAATAAAAGGTTTGTGTGTAACTAGAAGGTAATATTTAATTTTATTTCATTTTATTATTTTTATCTATTTATTTATTTTTGAGACACAGCCTCCCTCTGTCGCCCAAGCTAAAGCGCAGTGGTATGATCTCGGCTCACTGCAACCTCTGCCTCAGCGTTCAAGCGATTCTCCTGCCTCAGACTTCTGAGTAGCTGGGACTACAGGCGCACGCCACCTGGTCTGGCTAATTGTTTGCATTTTTAGCAGAGATGGAGTTTCACTGTGTTAGCCAGGATGGTCTCAATCTCCTGACCTCGTGATCCGCCCGCCTCGTCCTCCCAAAGTGCTGGGATTACAGGCGTGAGCCACCGCGCCCGGCCACTAGAAGGCAATCCTTTAAAGGCAAACGTCTTACAAATACTATCTAACCATTAACTGCCCATTTCCCAGAGAAAACCCTACAGGCCAGGTCATAATTAAAATAAATGGGCAGAAGCTTAAAACGTCATCTACCCCCACCCTCTTTTTCCAGCTAGAATGATGCTCGATCCAGCCAGAGCCTAGGCCCAGACCTCAGAGCAAGGGGGGTGCAGCTTCTTTCACTAACGTATTAGTGCCAAGCACGGGCTGGAAAGAGGCGAACCAGCATCCAGAGAGCACTGGTTAAAGAATCTCCAGCACAGCCTGGCAGCAGGCCAGCATGCCGCCGGACAAAGGAACACAAAACTCCTTGTGGGCCAGCGAAACTGTGAGGAGAAGGGGCGCACAGCGAGCATGCAGCATGGCACCAGGGGTGTTGAAAACTGTCTCATGTCTGCACACACGGCCTGCTGGCATATACACAGCGTAACTTCAGGAAAGCACCCAACAAGCACATGGCATTGGTGTCTTAACGGAGGGGACACGGATGGCTAGAGGACAGGGTAGGAAACAGGCTTCACTACATATCTTGCTATATTTTACAATTTTTAAGCCATGAAAATGTTTGCCTATTAAAAAACAAAATATAAAATGTTATCAAACGTATCAAGCCAAGTACAGTACAGGGAGGTTTTTGAGAAGTCTCTCCAAGAGACATTAGTGCACAGCTAATAAGGGGATGGAAGATTTCAAGGGGCCCTACTCTGGGGCAGTCACCCCCGCAGGTGACAGAATCGAAGCCAGGCCTACAACTGTTGCTGGCAGTGACCGCCATGGCCTTGGCAGTGAGCATCCTTCCTTCTTCTCTGACTTGTCTCCTTCTACCCTGTTTGCCTCCTCTGCCACGTCACTACATCATGTGGCACAGTGAAGTCTATATTCCATGCCAGAGTCCCAGGATCTTACAGATGGAGGGTGGGGTGGCAGAACCATGAGCCAACCCCTGTCCCTGTAATCATCTCTCACTACCAGACCACCCCCTCGCCAGCTACTGACTCGCAGGCTTGACTGTGTCTTTTTGCACCGCACCCGCTGCGCAGACACCCTGCGAGGCCACGGGAAGAGCACAGCTATGGAGAAGATGGAGCCTGCTGCAGCTGCCCAGTCAGCTATTTCACACTGTAGGGAGAGCCCCTGAGACAATTAATACCGTTTCTAGAAACCAGTATTTCCGGGTTTCTCTACACTCCAATGCTTCCTCTACCTCATGGTGTTTCAGCACGGTGCTTCATGGGTGGCTTAGAGGGGGTGCAGACGATTCTTCCCCATTGCTGGGTTTCATTTCTGTCATTTCACAGGTAACAGCTCCACCCCTGACCCCATGGAGGCCAGGGACACCCTGCCCTGTGGTCCGCATGGTGGACGTCCCGCAGCAGGACCCACTGCCACGCGGCACTCGGTGAGCTGCGGCATCCGCAACTGTACGGGCAACAGGGAGTGAAGACAAGGAAGCCTAGTCGCGGCCCACCATCCCCCGAAACGGGTGGTGAGAGCGCTGGCACTGTTGTAAGAATTCCTGTGATCCAAGCAAGGTCTCCCCAGTCCATGAAAATGACTGTGGAACTGCTTCTGTCATTTAAAGTAATGATACAAACAAAAAGAATGGAAGAGTCTTAGAGAGTCTGACACCCTCCAGTGTGGGATGAATGAATTCCCAAGCTTTACGAAAGGCCTGAAAGGGCTCAAGCCCCTGGGTGATCTGGCCCTGCCCCTCCGGAGCCTCCTTCATGATGCACTGCCTCAGTCCCTCCTCATTTATCTCTGAAGACCCCTAGCTTGAGCCACTGCCCTCCCTTGACACATAACTCACTCTTCCCTGAGGCCCTGTGATGCTCCCCAAAACCTATGAGAGGAAGAGGCCACCTTTCCTGGGTGCCCCTACCATACCAGGCTTCTCTGCACTCTTTAGCACCTATAATACCACACTTGCATATGTGTGTATATGCACATGCGTATGGAGAAAACGTTGACTTTTAATTTTAAACATACACACACACACACACACACACACACACACACACGATGACCAAACCCGAAGGTGTGGCACCTTCTCACCCAGAGGAGCGGAAGCAGCCCTAGGTTCCAGCCACCTGGACAAATGGGCTTGTGTGCCAAGGACAAAAAAGGTCACTGCTGAAAACAGGCTTCTGCCTTTGACAAGCACAGTGAGACAAACTGACCGTTCTGGTTTCTCCCCGAGAACTTACTGGGGCAGCAACTGTGCAGTGGCTTCTGATCTCACCTCCTTCTCCTCAGTGAGACTGAACCTCATCTTGACCTCAGGGAAGCAGGCTGTCTTCCCAAGACAGGCTGAGGCTTTTCTTGCTACTTTTGACAAGGACAGACTAGCTTTGTTCATTCATTCACTCGACAAACATTGATTATCTGACTATTTTGTGCCAGGCACAGTGGGGCACTCTGGAGATACAAAGAAAACTGAGCTATTGTATTGTCCCTGCCCTGAAGGACACTTAAGTCTTATGACAACCCAGATCCATGATGTTGGCAGGGTGTGTCCATAAAGAACTCTGGCAGTCTTCACACTGTGAATGCCGCTATGGGACACGATGCCCCCGCAGCACGCAGTAAAGTGGAATCTAACACTTGAGCAACTTCTCCAGATCCTCAAGGAATTACTATCAACCAGTTGCACACCGAGGAGGAGAGGGTAAGAGGGCCTCCCACACACGGACGCAGGGGAGTCAGCCCCTCAGCACTCTGCACGCCAGCCCTCCAGGGTGTCCAGGGTGTCCTGGTAGACTTTCTTACTTTCATGTTGTTTTTCCTTTTGGCTACTTAGCAGTGACCCCCTTCCTCCTAATAGCTCCCGGAACTCTACCCTCTCTTAGGCCACTCAACTAGGGTAGGGAGGGGTGGGCGGGAAACCAGGTAAGGCAATCAGAGTGCCGATTTTCCCAGGTGCAGGGACCACTGGTTCAGGGCCAAGCCCCTGGCCCAGGTCTCCTCAGTGTCACTCCCTCCCCTGGGCCAGTCCAGACCTGAATCACCCATCTTGTCTCACAAGTGAGCGGCGTTCCCGAAGGACAAAGCTCTGCCTGAGCACTACGCAATCCTGACCTGGTACCATATTCTGTGCCCCATGAATGCTCCAACCACACTGGTGGCAAATGTGGTAAAAGTCAGTCAAAATCAAGCACTTCGGGTGCCTTCGGGCGTGTGGTGGCTGCCATCCTGACAGGTGTTAGCAGGGCCACAAGCAGTGTGCTAAAAGCCACCTTTCACAGTCGGTCATGCTTTGAGACCTTCACCTCTGCTGTACTTCTCTCCCTGCAGTGCTCCACTGATAGTGCCTTCCCCCTTAAGGTCCAGAGAGACGCCATGTGGAAATCAGAACCACTTCCCCCTGGCCACGCCTCACTCTGCATACTCAGAGGTCCCAACACCTTTTGTTTCTCCTGGAAAAAAAAATGTGTGGCATCCCATTCATTGGGCCAGAGGCTCACCCAGGATACCAGCAGAATGCGAAAGCAAGCCCCGAAAAACACACAGACCAGCACAGCCATGACGGGGCAGGAAGGCATTTCTATGAAGTTCGATGGTCAGCTTCCTTAAGTAAAATATTTCACTCTCAAAGAGGAAAAAAAATCTGAATGTTTTTACGGAGAAAGAACTGGCTAGCAGAACACTCTGGAAGATAACCACTAGGCTCAGGCATCACAGGCAGCAATGACTCATCTTGGGTACCAGGAAACGTGTTGTGTTCATTTGTGGCCTGTCCGTGGCCACTCCCAGGGGAGAGAAGGTGAGAAAGGGCTATTTGATGATTTTTTTTTTTCGAGGCAGGGGCAAGCCCCTGTCACCAAGACGTGCAGCGATACAATCATAGCTCACTGCAACTTTGAACTCCTGGGCTGAAGCTATCCTCCTGCCACAGCCTCCTGAGCAGCTGGGACTACAGATATGTGTGCACCACATAATTGTGTGTGCCCAGCTAATTTTTTAATTTTTAGTAAAGATGAAGGTTCATTATGCTGCCCAGGCTCAAGTCTTTTTTAAATGTGAAGTTAGGCAGGGTGTGATGGCTCATGATTGCAATCCAAGCACTTTGGGAGGTTGAGGCAGGAGGATCACTTGAGGCCAGGAGTTCCAGACCAGCCTGGGCCACAGAAAAAGACTTCATTTCTAAAAATAAAAATAATAAAAAAATTGTTTATTTAGCTGGGCACAGTAGCATATGCCTGTAGTCCTTGCTAATTGGGAGGCTGAGGTGGGAGAACCACTTGAGCCCCAGATTTTGAGGCTGCAGTGCGCTATGGCTGTCTACTGCATTCCAGCCTGGGCAACACAGTGAGACTCTGTCTGTAAAATAAAAACAAAACAAAAATAAGAGTTTCTCCCTAATAGAGTCAACATTTATATAATCCTAAAAAACCTAGCCAATCCTATTTCTGGGCCTGCCTGAGTAGCAAGCTCAAACAGCTTAATAAACCAAACTCCTGTTTATTGTCTCAAATGTTTAATTTGCCAAATCTAGGTTATGAGGTAAAAATAGCACCTGTTTGTATTCATGACAGTAGTCCATTAAGTTAGGTTCACCATCTACGCCACAGGCTGCTAGCTGCCATGACAAACACTGGTACAGTCCTAATAGTTTACAGAAGAGCCAACCTATCATACGAAACACTGGTCAAACCCTGGGATGCCCAGTTCCCAAAGAATAACACAGCAGTTACTGCCCGGGAATTTAGTCATAGCTCACGGAATCTTGTTTTTGTCTGTTTGCTTGAGACAGGCTGGTCTCAAACTCCTGGGCTCAAGCAATCCTCCGGCCCCAGTCTCCCAAGTAGCTGAGACTACAGCCTCACCAGGTGCATGCCACTATGCTCACCCAGCTACATCTAATCCTACTTGAAATAAGTTATATCCACTACTGCTTAAAATTCTCTTTGCTCTAGAGGGGGCTGAGGCAGGGTGGCCAGTACCCTGAGTGTCTGGGCTGGGACACACCCAGGGACATGGCCCAACAGTCAAATCCCCAATGAGAAAGGCCAATGTGTTCCCCCAGGAGAAACTGAGTGAAATTAACTTTAAAACCTGAATATTCCTCACCGTGCACGTTGGTACAAAGTTGTTTCCAGTGACACTGCTGTCACTGAGGTATCCTTTCCCTTTGAGCCACATGAAAACCCACCCATACAAAAGGTCCCTCACCACTTCACAACGCATCCACTGGCTTTCTTCTCTGACAAAATATATTAATTATCTAGCTTGGTAAAGACACTACACTAATTAAAGACTGATTAAATAATTAAGTTGACTCAAAACACAAAGATCTTCCTCCCTCCAGTGGACTTATTTAACATACCATACAGTTCAAAGGCACCCTACAATAATAGTCACAAAACACGTGTTTTGGGCAATTGATGGTTGAACACTATTTGTAAGACTATTTGCACTATGGAGTAAGACAAGCTCCTATTCTCATGGTCTCTGCAGTGTTTCCAGAAGAAATGGATGAGAACGAAAAACGTAAAAGTGGCTGGGTACAGTGGCTCACGCCCTGTAATCTCAGCAATTTGGGAGGCTAAGGCAGGAGGATTGCCTGAGGCCCGGAGTTCAAGACCATCCTGGGCAACACAACAAGACCCAGTCTCTAGAAAAAATTAAAATTAAAAATAAGCCAAGTGTGGTGGCACACGCATGTAGTCATTGCTACTTGGGAGGTTGAGGCAAGAGGATGCTTGAGCCCAGGAGTTCAAGGCTGCAGTGAGCTATGATCACACCACTGCACTCCAACCTGGGCAACACAGCAAGACTCTGTCTCTAAAAATAAATAAATAAAAAATGTAAAAGCTTTTAGCAATGGCAACCTCCCTGTAACGTGTTCAGAGCTTCTTCTACAACTTATATAGTTGTATCTATTTGACATTTGAAGCCCTTTTCTTTTTAATCATTTTCTGCTTTAACTGATTTCAAGTCCATGTATCCTTTTTGAAACAAGTCAGGAATGGCTAATAGGAAAGAAAGTTGCCAGAAAGAGAAAGACAGTTCAGACCTGAAACAGAAGATAAGTGTGCCTAAAGCATGCTAGAGTCAAGTGGTCTCCATCAGTCAAGGGGAAATCCACAAGGGCTGGTCTTACAAAAATCTGTAGTTGTACTGGGAGACTGTCTGCAAAGGGCCTCAGAAGGAGTGATGGAGAGAGGATGGAAAAACCAAGGAAAGGCACGGGACGCTCTAGCTGGACCGGGAAGAATGTGGTCTGTGTGACACACAGGCAGCTTCCCTCTCCACTGATATATCCTTGGTATTCCAGGGTCTCTAACACTATGTAGTTTCTTCTCTAGAAAGCTACGGCTGAATCACTGCAGAGGGGAGAGAAAGTGAAAGAATAAAAAGGCAGTATTTCCAAGGAAACAGACCAAAGAACAACTTCCCTAAATAGACACTTGTATGTGTGTGTGTCTTTGTCCAATGCGAACTAAATCAAGAACACACCACACTTCACCATGTAGCCCCTGGGCACTATCACCACTCCATTCCGCCGTCAGGGAGGATGCGAGGGGGGAGGAACAAAGGAAATCACCTTCGCTAGATGAACAAGAAAAGAGGAGGGTGAGATTCAGGCATGACTTCACCAAGTCACTGGCAAGTAGGAGACAACTACACATGAGACTGCTAGCCCTTGCCTTCTACCTGAGGTGGGCACAGTCTACCAGCAAGGTGCCATCCCTAAGACCAATCCATTTACTCACTCCCCTCTTCCAAACCATAGGAGTAGCAATATTTGGAAGATTCTGGGGTATCTCTTTTTTTTTTTTCTTTTTTTATAGAGACAGGGCCTCACTCTGTTACCCAGGCTGGAGTGCACTGGTGCAATCGTAGCTCGCTGCAGCCTCAACCTCCTGAATTCAAGTGATCCTCCCGCCTCAGCTTCCCAAGAAGCTGGGAATACAGGTGTGCACTACTACACCTGGCTAATTTTTAAATTTTTAGTAGAGACAGGGTCTTGCTTTGTTGCTCAGGCTGGTCTGAATTCCTGGGCTCAAGCAATCCTCCTACCTTGGCCTCCCAAAGTGCTGGGATCACTGGCCTGAGACACCTTACCCAACCTATCTTGACATTTCTTGGCACGTAGCCCTATTTTAAAATATTGGGCTCTGTCAAACATATCATTTTATTGCCATTTGATTATACCCAATTATGTAATGTGATCGTTTCATTTAACATTTGTATACACAGACAACAAAGAATGAATAACAAATGTGAAAACACTCAACATTTCAGCTCATACAATCATTAGTCCTTCCATTCCTTATAAAAACAGTGTCAGTAGAAGACTCAGTTGGGTCCCTGACCAGCTGACTGAGAGTTTAGGGAGTGCCAGCCGTCCACTTCCTCCTCCCACCGCCACACCCTTCTCCTCTGAACTTCGCTGGATGTCCCTGCCTCTCAGCACCTCCCTCTTCTGTGACATTTCCCCTGGATGGTGCCCTGAGCAGGAGTCAACAATAGGGTATACTCCAGCCCTTTGAGCACACGTGAAAAATAAGAGTACTGTGGGGAAAACAGAGTTACCAAGACTGTCGAGTGGAGCGGGGGTGGAAACATTCGTGTCTGCACTGATCCAGTGCACTGCGGTTCACAGCCCTCTCCCATGCGTATTATCAATCCCCGCCACCCTCCCGTGAGACCAGCACCCTCCCCATTTTACAGATGAGAAAGCTGACTTGGATTCACATCCAGGACTTTCTACCTACAATCCAACCTGCCCCTTCCCCCTAAAAAAGCAGAGACATGCCAAAGCCATCACTCCATAAGCTTTGTGATACAAACCAGACTAGAGCCTGCATTAAATAATGGGGATCATGGCTGACCCGAAGCCAGCCTTGGGAACTGTCCTGACAGTGTTAAGGCACAAAGGATTCCAGTGGGGAGTCACAAGCAGCAATGCCTTCACTGGGGCCAGCCCCAAACAAGGAGACTCTCTCTCTCTTATGAAGAAATATGCCGCTCCACCTGTTAGGTAAAGGACCCATCTGGCATCCAGAGGTAATTTTTTTTTGCCCTGTCACCCAGGCTGGAGTGAAGTGGTGTGATCTCAGCTCACTGCAACCTCCACCTCCTGAGTTCGGGTGATTCTCCTGCCTCAGCCTCCTGAGTAGCTGGGACTACAGGTGTGCACCACCACACCCAGCTAATTTTTGTATTTTTAGTAGAGATGGGTTTTCACTATGTTGGCCAGGCTGGTCGTGAACTCCTGACCTCAGGTGATCAACACACTCTCTGTCACCATCTCCCCTGTCTTTCAGGGTGGCCGTGCAGAGGCCTCCTCATCAGGAGGATCTGGCCCAGATGACTTAACGCCATGGACAATACACCAGAGCAGGACCAGGCCCAGGGCTTTGTACCTGCTCCTCATGCCCCCAGCTCCACTCCCACTGGCCCACACCACTGAATGTCTCCTCTGGTTTTAGGTCAGTGGTTCATGATCTATGGCGAGTCACAGACCACCACGTTCTGACAAAAGCCACAGGCCCCAGGCCCAGGAAAAGATCCCAAGTGTATACATATCCAGCATAGGCCCCGCCTTCCTATAGGTTAGGACCCGCTGCACTCAG
The DNA here is from genome assembly GCF_002776525.5 of Piliocolobus tephrosceles. NCBI lineage: Eukaryota > Metazoa > Chordata > Mammalia > Primates > Cercopithecidae > Piliocolobus > Piliocolobus tephrosceles. The sequence goes on from NC_045448.1 coordinate 106,053,190, forward strand.
CCCTAGGGTTTGACACATCTTTACCAAAACCCACTGTAAGAAAGTCACACCATCACAATACCCCAAATACACTGCATGTGAATAACTAGATGTTTCACCAAAAAACGGTTATCCTTCCCATAGGAAATGTACTTGCATATTTGATATTTCAAAAAAGCTTTTTAATGCTAGTTACAACCTCAAATTGATTTCATGAACCACTGCAGTTTGAAACGTGCCGTGCGGACCCTTCTCTAGCCTGTTTCCTCCTCAGGTGCCCTTCCTTCCTCAATAATTAGGGCACATATGGTTAGAGCTCAGTGTAAGACTACCCTTAAATGTTATTTTTATGTATTAAGATGAATCTTTAAAGCTGAACGTCCAGAAATATCTCAACTCTTTAGTTTCAGGAAAAATACAGAAAAGTGGGTCGTTGTGATCTCACAAATTACACCACGGAGGTGGCTATTTATTTCACCCCAACATCTAGTTGGAGTTGTACCTGCAAAACAGGAGACAGAACACAGGTAAAAACCACCACTGAAAGTAATCACTTGGGCTGTCTCCAGGCCAATTCCCTAAATATTTCTCAAGCACCTACTAACTGCACTGCTCTTTTTTTCTAGCTGAGCAAGGAGTAGCAGCGTAGGCAGCCCTTACACAAATGAACACACTTCAGGAATGGCTTCAGAAGATGAGTCATAATAGCCCATGAGGACTCTCGGCACCAGCCCGCTGGACTCCATCCCTGCTAGGCCAGAGACGGACCTGGAGCTGGGGTGTTACTGAGGTCGCTTCCTTTAGCACCGAGTCATACAGGGAGAGTACAGGCCACACTTGGAGGAACTGAAGAAGCTTCACGCAAGGGGGCTGAGAAACTTACACGGGTGGACAAGCTGGCGAATGGGGGACAGGGGAAGGCCTCAGGAGAGCAAAGCGGCCCTCAGGGCCTTAAACACTGGCTAGTTCACACTGTGGGCTGGCCACCCACCATCCACTCTTCCTTCCTGCTATTCCAGGACCTAACCTCCTCCGGAGTCCTCAGGAAGTCAGCTCTGTCTCCAACTGGGGAGCGGGGGGAAGTCTTGATTAAACTAAAAGAGCTGCTCTCCAATGTGACCTTGCATCAGAATCACCTGGAAGTCTTCTCAAAGCACAGCTTTCTGGGCCCCCTCCCAGAGTTTCTGATTCAGTGGGTGGGGTGGGATCCATGAATCTCCAGTTCTAACAAGTTCTCAGGTGATGCTGATGCTACGGGTCTGAGGACCACACCTGGAGGACCACCAGCCTAAGCCAATCAGCACACAGCACTCTCAACAGCCTCACGTTGCTGGTCCAGGGAAGGCCCCGTGACCCTTTGCTCTCACAGGCCAGAGGGAAGGACTGGTAGATACTGGCTGGGGAATCAGCTGGTTGGTCTCCTTCCCTGCTCCTGCTGGACAGGAACAAGGAAGCATGCAGTCCCACTGCCCCTAACAACCATCTCAGAATCATGAGGACACTAACCCCCTAGGATGAAACCAGCATTGATGGCTGCACAGAGGAGCAGAATCAAGGTCCTTGATGAAACTGCGACATGCTGATGGAGACTCCAGTTCTCTGAGATAATAAATGTCACCGTTGGCAGCCAAAAGCATCCCAACTGACACACCCCATCATCCAGGGAAAAGCCTGAACTGGGCATCCCTGCTTCCTAGTAGGACCCTGTTCCCCAGAAACAACCACTTGCCTAAACACTTCTTTCACATTCCCAGAGTTCATACACTTAGGTCATCCTTCTTGAAAATTCAAATTAATTGGTTTGAGATACACCATTTAGAAATGCAAGCAACACGAGAGAGGGAAAGAAGGGTGTTCAATATGCTAGGGTGAATTAATAATAGACAGCTTTCATAATAGCAGCTGATGCCACCTGCGTGAGGGTTATGGGAGGCGCAGGAAAGGGGGTTTTCAGGAGACATCAGAATACCACCTGGCGAGGTGCAACAAGAGAGGCGCAGCAGCAACCGGAGGTCAGAACTACCAGGTGTCTCAGGGAAAGGGCTCTAGGAGGATCCCAGGACCGGAGCTGGGAGCGAGTAAACACTTTCCTCTTCCAGTGGTCCCCACCCTTCCTCCTGGACATCAGAGGACATCCCTGTCTTCCTGACCCCATTCCAGAAAATGGACCTGACCAGAGCATGATCCCCGCCACCGCCCCCGCCATATACATCTGATTACTGTGCCTAAGTCCTTCACCAGGTGAGCCTCACTGAACAAGTTCCACATTAAAAGACCAGCAGTCTAACACATACTCCAGGTTAGGGCTGTGGGCAAACACCAGAGGCCAGCTCGGCTGGCTCGCAGGCATGGGTCTGACAGCCTGATAAGGCACGAGGAAGGGACGTGTAAAGACCAGAAAGAGGAGACATGCACACCGCACCCAGGACCCTGGCTTTCCAATACCAGACAGGCTATGATGCAAGGGACAGCTAAGTCTGGATGCAGTGGCTCACACCTGTAATCCCAGCACTTTGGAAGGCTGAGGCAGGTGGATCACCTGAGGTGAGGAGCTCGAGACCAGCCTGGCCAACATGGTGAAACACTGTCTCTACTAAAAATACAAAATTAGCCAGGCGTGGTGGTGTATGCCTGTAATCTCAGCTACTCAGGAGGGTGAGGCAGGAGGATTGCTTGAACCCAGGGGGTGGAGGTTGCAATGAGCCAAGATGGTGCCACTGTACTCTAGCCTGGGCGACAGAGTGAGACTCTATCTCAAAAAAAGAGAGAGATAACTAAGAGATTAAATCCACAGAGGAAAGGCTGATGTTATTCCAAGCTCCGCCGACCACCCACACTCTGTATATGAACCCATTGTACCACTTCCGTTCTGCACACTTCTGAGGCACCAGGATTAACTGTTAATTCATTTAATCTCCCAACAGGCCTCTGGGGCTGCTACTACCATCAGCCCAGTTTTGTGGATGAGATAACTGAGGATGAGAAAATTAAGCCCCTTGCCCAAAGTCACACAGCTAGCTGGATGCTCACAGAAAGTGCAGCGCCAGAGTCCACCATAGTTCTAGGGATAAAATAAGGGTTTTGAAAGATGTGCATGTGTGTATGCTCAGCAAAAAGGACTGTGTAAAACAAAAGTCCTGATTTATAAACCAAAATACTGAAAATAGAAATTGTTGATACCAGCAAGTCCAGGTAATCAATTTTTATCCTTACATTGAAAAGCATTTATTTTTTAATCCTGTGAAGGAAGTTAGGTGATATAACCGGGTTTTAGTCCCAGATGAGCCTCTTTTAACTCCCCTCAGGAGGGTGTCCTGACCACTCCTCAACACCACAGCTCACCTTCGGACAGAGCCTCCCACAGGATGTCCAGGGAGGCCTGGCATGCAGGGAGTACTCAGAAAAGCTTGGGTTCCTTGGCATTTAGGACTTTAAAAAAAAAAAAAAAAAAAAACAGCATCACACTTTAAAAAGCATTCTAAAGCTGCCAAGAATAAAATTCAAAGTTACAGTAACTTCCACAATCTAGTAAGATAAGGAAAAACAGCCCGATAAGAAAAAATGAACAAAGGATATAAACAGGTAATTCATTAGAAGTTAAAATATACATTAACAAGAAAAGGTATCCGATATTTTTGGTAATTTGGGAAATGTCATTAAAACAATACTGTCTTCCTTGCCCATTAGATTGGCAAAATTGACAAGACTTATTCTCTTAAATGGTGGCCGAGTTAAAGGGAAACACAGTTTCACAGCCTAATAGAAGTACACATTTAAAAAGCAAGCCACAGAAAATTGTGTGGAATGTGACTACATTTATGTTTACAATGAGAGCATCCATCCCCTCAGAAGGTCTAGAATCGGTGACACCTCAGTAGTAACAGGCAGGCTTAGTGCCTACATCTCGGGGTTTGTTGTTGTTGTTGTTGTTGTTTTGAGACAGAGTCTCGCTCTGTCTCCCAGGCTGGAGTGCAGTGGCGCGATCTTGGCTCACTGCAAGTTCTGCCTCCCGGGTTCATGCCATTCTCCTGCCTCAGCCTCCCGAGTAGCTGGGACTACAGGCACCCCCCAGACCCGGCTAAGTTTTTGTATTTTTAGTAGAGACAGGGTTTTACCATGTTAACCAGGATGGTCTCGATCTCCTGACCTTGTGATCCGCCCGCCTCAGCCTCCCAAAATGCTGGGATTACAGGCGTGAACCACCACGCCCGACCATCTCGGTTTTTAATACCGTTCTCCACTAAAGGAAACCAGGATTCTTTGGAGAAACGGCTGATTCCGGGGCCGGGACAAGGAAAGTAGAGGCTGAGTCTTGAAGATTTTGTGCCAGGAAGAAAAGTCCTCAAAGAATGATGAGCATGTGTCAAAAGGACACAAAAGCCAGACTGAAGGGACTCCCACTGGCCAAATCTAGGATAATTTGAGCGATAAAATGGATCATGGGAGCAATGAACTCTATATCTATTGAATAAAGCAAGAATTCCTGAGTCCAGCGATGCAAATCAAAAAATAAATAATAGAGAAAGGAAGGTTCTTCCTCTCAGTACAATTCCAACCAATAAATATAGAAGGAACTATGAAACTAGAAAATCATCATCTGCCAACTCTTTTTTTTTTTTTTTTTTGAGGGGGGATACCGGGCTGCCGCCCATGCTGGAGTGCAGTGGCCGGATCTCAGCTCACTGCAAGCTCTGCCTCCCGGGTTTACACCATTCTCCTGCCTCAGCCTCCCGAGTAGCTGGGACTACAGGCGCCCACCACCTCACCCGGCTAGTTTTTTGTATTTTTTAGTAGAGACGGGGTTTCACCGTGTTAGCCAGGATGGTCTCGATCTCCTGACCTCGTGATCCGCCCGTCTCGGCCTCCCAAAGTGCTGGGATTACAGGCTTGAGCCACCGCGCCCGGCCTGCCAACTCTCTTAATAATTGACTCGGGTAAGAAACATCAATGGATTCTGAAACTAGTCAGTAATTGTATGAGAAGTAACAGTATATTTACACAGTCTCAAATTCTCTTCCTTTGAGACACAGATTAACTACAAAGGGAAAAATGGTAACTTTTTTTTTTTTTTTGAGATGGAGTCTGGCTCTGTCGCCTAGGCTGGAGCCCAGGCTGGAGTGCAGTGGCCGGATCTCAGCTCACTGCAAGCTCCGCCTCCCGGGTTTTACGCCATTCTCCTGCCTCAGCCTCTAGAGTAGCTGGGACTACAGGCGCCCGCCATCTCGCCCAGCTAGTTTTTTGTATTTTTTAGTAGAGACGGGGTTTCACCGTGTAGGCCAGGATGGTCTCGATCTCCTGACCTCGTGATCCACCCGTCTCAGCCTCCCAAAGTGCTGGGATTACAAAAATGGTAACTTTTCCATGAGATAGACACCACCTTAATTCAAGTGATCAAAGTTAACTGGGCCAGAGAAGCGGAAAATCACAGCACATGCCTCCTGATGGGGCACACTAAGAAGGCTGCAGCATCAGTCGAGCACAGTGGCTCATGCCTGTAAACTCAGCACTGTGGTAGGTCCACGCAGGAGGATGGCGAGACTAGGAGTCTGAGACCAGCCCGAGCAACACAATGTGAGATCCTGTCCCTGTAAAATATTTAAAAATTGGCCGGGTGCAATGGTACATACCTATAGTCCCAGCTACTCAGGAGGCTGAGGCAGAAGGATCACTGAGTGGAAGAGGTCCAAGCTGTAGTGAGCTACGATGGCACCACTGCACTCCAGCCTGGGCAACCAAGGGAGACCCTCTCTCTTTAAGAAAAAAAAAAAAAAAAAAGAGAGAGAGAGAGAGAAGAGAAGACTGCGACTGCTTCAACCCTGTGCTACTCCCGCCAGAAGTGCAAAACCTAAATCTAATCATGAAACCACAGGAAACCCAATTGAGGGCATTATCTTAAAAAGTCAGTAGTCTTCAAATATGTCTATGCTGTGAAATACAAAAGACAGACTTGATAACTGTTTCAGATTAAAGGACACTATAGAGACAGAAAAACCTAATGCAAAACAGATGATCTAGGATTTTCTTTTGCTATATAGGGCATTATCAAAGCAATTGACAAAATCTCAATACGACCTCTACACTAAATAGTGTTGTATCAACCTTAATTTCCTCATTTTTTTTCTTTTTTTGAGACAGAGTCTCACTCTGTTGCCCAGGTTAGGGTATAGTGGCGTGATCTCGGCTCACTGCAACCTCCACCTCCTGAGTTCAAGAGATTTTCATGCCTTAGCCTCCCAAGTAGCTGGGACTGTCACTATACCCAGCTAATTTTTGTATTTTCAGTAGAGACAGGATTTTGTCACGTTGGCCAGGCTGTTCTCAAAATCCTGGCCTCAAGTGATCCTCCCGCCTCAGTCTCCCAAATCGCTGGGATTACAGGCATGAGCCACTGCGCTAGCCATGATTTTTTTTTTTTTTGGAGATGGAGTCTCGCTCTGTTGCCCAGGCTGGAGTACAATGGTGTGATCTCTGCTCACTACAAGCTCCACCTCCCGGTTCACACCATTCTCCGGCCTCAGCCTCCCAAGTAGCTGGGACTACAGGCACCGCCACCATGCCCAGCTAATTTTTTGTATTTTTAGTAGAGACGGGATTTCACTATGTTAGCCAGGATGGTCTCGATCTCCTGACCTTGTGATCCGCCTGCCTCAGCCTCCCAAAGTGCTGGGATTACTGTTGTTACGAATATCCTTGTTTTTCGGGAAATACACAGTGAAGCGTTTAGAGGTAAAAGGGCCTCAAGCCTGCAACTTACTACTAAGTAGTTCAGAAAAAGGTAGTAACACATAGGAATACAAGAGAATGATAAAGCAACGTAACAGAATGTCCACATTTGGAGAATCTGAGAAACCTTTGGCTTATTCTTGCAACTTTTCTGTAAGTCTAAAACTATATCAAAATACTAAAAAAAAAAAAATTAGAGAACATGTGCATATGAATAGAAATACAGGTAAATTCCCTGAGATTAGCTTCCTGATGGCATTTTCCTTAAAACAGAGAGAGAAAATGAAGCAAGCATGCATGGGTGTTAATATTGGTCTCCTCAAAATATGTTTTCCTTACAGAGCTTCTGTTTTAGGACACTGAAAAAAAAAGCCATTTCGAAGGCCCTCTCAAGACCAGTTCATTAATCAAGTTCTACAGAAGCCCCAACATAATCAAGCCTTTTTCACTGCAGATTTGTGCTATTTTTTTTTTTTTTTTTTTTTTTTCAGTGAAAGTCAAAGCCTCCTGACACCATGAGCGGTTGATGATGTTGTGGCAACCTTTCTGGATTACTAAGCTTTTCATTTAAAAGGAGCTTTTCATTTAAAAACGAAAACAGGATGAAACAGTCTTGGTGGAAAGCCTCCCCCTCCACTCTGCCTCACTGAACTCTTGAGATGTTAAGCCCTGGGCTGGGGATCAGTGGGTCTGTTGGTCCCACACCGCCTTCAGGTCCATTTCTGGGTGCATGTGAAGAGATGCTGGCTGAGAACGCTCCCTCTTAGGCAGGCAGCTAGTTAAAGGGACTTGCAGGGCTGATAGTTCTCTGTCACACACATCCCATTTTTCTAGTGCTCTACAGTTTACAAAAAGCTCTCATGTGTATTATTTCATCCTTTCCTTAAAGTGATTTAAAAAAAAAAAAAACAAGCTAATATCCGGTTCAACAGCAATACTACAAAACATCCAGTTTTGAAAACAGGGACGCACTGTAACATCTGCCCTTGGTTCTGAATCTAGTTGGGAAACAAGACTTACCCAAGCAGATAAACACCCTGAGACAGAAAACTCTAAATGAAGAAAGGTGTTACATGATGAGTAAGGTGGCCAGGTAAGTAGACTAATTCTATAAGGAGCTCAGTAGAAATACAATGTTTCTTTCTCTTTGAATTTGTCCACATCCATTTCTTTAAGCCTTATCTTCAAGCCAGACTCTACCAAGTAGCTCTGGCTTCACAGGCGTGTTTACAAGACATCGCAGGGAATGAGGCACTGGGAGGCCCGTTCACATGCAACGCCACCCCTGGGACAGGCAGCATCAAGGTCTCCTGGCACCACTCCTCCAAAAGACCAATCACACTGTGCTTCTCACATGGGCCCCATCATTCTTTCTTCAAAGAAAACAGTAAATTAGCAGTTGACACTTCAGCAAAGAACCCCCGAAACAAATGCCCTAGCCCAGATCCAAAAACAAAATTTTCGTTAAAGAAAGCGTGTTTTCAACCAAAGAAAAATCAGCAATTCTACGTGCACCGGCCAACGCCAACAGCAGCTAGATTCCAAAACAAACAGCAAAAAAGGCTCTGCTCTCATCTTTTAGAGACAAGAACCAGAGTCAGCAAGCGGCAGACCCATGATTCACACCGTAGTCAACCCACTCTGTGCTCAACCCCACTGGCTTCCCCATGGTCCACACAACCCACTGTGAACAGATGAACCAGGCAGAATTTCTCTGCAACACCCAAATCGCCACCTCACCCCCATTCCCTTGGTTTAAATGCCCTGAGGGGCAGGTGACAAATCAAATTCCACTCTTAGGCAGCTTCCCAGCACAAGACACATTCCGTGGCAAAGCCAAAGAGAAGATGGGCCCTACTAGCTATAGGTCTTTCTCACCCAGAGGAATATTTTCATGGTCTGTCATTATGGATGAACTCGGGGCAGGAAGGCCCCATCATTATGTAATGTCAGAGGGCAGGCGACAGGGGGAGGGAAGCGAGACCATCAACACTCCTTCCCTTCGCCCACAAAGACACAAATTTACCTCTGACATTTTGAATGTCTGTCTTCTGGGGCCTACCCATTCCTGGCTGGCTTTTCAAGAGACTGCCACAGATCCCTGCACATTTCTCAGGCCTCCATTAATTGACTAGCAAAGCCAGAGAGAAATAAAATACAGAAAGCAAAGATGCCAGAAATGTTGTCGGGGTCCAAGGGCGGGCAGAAAAGGGAGGAGTTTCGAGGATGGAGACCAGATTTCCTACACGGAGATGCATGTTTACTTTCACCTGGTGATGTTTTCACCCAAAACACGGCAAGGCCTCCAGCGTCAGAAGCCCGTAGACCCAGCCCTGGAGCCGCACCGGGCAGGCGCCGCGTCTGCATCCCGCGGCCCCACGCCCGCTCTGCACCCGGCTCCCTGCCGGGGCGGCCGCGTCTTCACGGGGATCGGGGTCGGCCGGGCTCGGATTGTTCTCAAAAGACGCCACCGCAGGCGGACCAGTGGCACCGCTAGGCAGTGCAATTTCCATGAAAACCGCGGGCGCCGTCCCCGTCCGGCCCAGCAGGGACCGGGGCGCGCCCCCGCGCCGGCTGTCAGTCCCCGGCCACGGCCCCGGCCCCCGCGGCGGCCGCGTTGCCTCCCGCCCGGCCCGACCCACCTACCTGGCGTTCCCCGGACCCCGGCGCCAGCCGCCCCGCTGTCCCGCCGGGTCGCGCGCCGGAGCCCCGCAGCAGCAGCGCCGCCGCCTGGTTGTGAAGTCGCGGGCTGCGGGCCCGGCCTCAGGTGCTGGTCCTCCCGCCCCGGCCCGCGGAGCCCGACCCGGCGGCGAACCAGCCGCGAAGCCTCCACGCTCGCCGCAGCCCCAGTCGCCGCCGCTCTAGACGCCGGGCGCAGCCCCGCCCTGACCCCACCCCCTCGCCGCGCATGCGCGCTGAGGCCCGGCCCGCGCCCTCGACCCCCGCCCCGCGACCAGTCTGTGCTGGGTCCGCCCCTTGAGGCCACAGGGCCGGTGACCGAGCTGCCCGCGCCAATTCGTACTGCTGGGTTCCCACAAGATCCCACCCTATCCTGTGACTGCTTCACCTGCAAGGAGTTCTTGAACTTCTGGACTTGACTGAACGATGGCACCTTCACCCTGTCATCCACTGAGGCTTCTGAGGCCCTGACGGATCCCCAAGGGAAGGTTTCCTGTAGGAGCCGCGACCCGGGGGTGCGCCCCCAACCCTTTGACCTCCAGACAAGAGCACTTCCTGAAGTGCAGACGTACTCACTTCCCGGGAGATGTTTAGGAAACTGAACATTCCAACCAGAGACAAGCAAAAAACTAAAATCTTAATTCTTTGAAAATACAGACTTGCAAAAAGAAGAAAATTACTAACTTCTAAGTGTGTGTCCTTCCAGACCTGTTCCGGCCTGTGTGCATATAAGTGTGCACTCACAGACTTGCAGCAGCATCAGTCCTTACACTTGGCCCCAAGTTTCTATTTTGTCATAGACAAAAAGAGGAATCAGCAAGTTTTGGAAAAAAATTTTCACTTTGACTTTAAAACAACATCTCTCCTTGAGCAACGGCAAATATTGGACTAAACGTATCCTTATCTTTGAGTCTTCACATTTTATCCGAAAAAAAAATTCTTAAAACTATTTTAATTCAATAAACCAGAATACTTCTCAGGCAGAGCATTTATACATATAATTTACTTCAAAAAGAAAAGAGATTTAGGAATGGAAATTAAGAATTCTCCGAACTCGGCCGGGCGCGGTGGCTCAAGCCTGTAATCCCAGCACTTTGGGAGGCCGAGACGGGCGGATCACGAGGTCAGCAGATCGAGACCATCCTGGCTAACACGGTGAAACCCCGTCTCCACTAAAAAATACAAAAAACTAGCCGGGCGACGTGGCGGGTGCCTGTAGTCCCAGCTACTCGGGAGGCTGAGGCAGGAGAATGGCGTAAACCCGGGAGGCGGAGCTTGCAGTGAGCTGAGATCTGGCCACTGCACTCCAGCCTGGGCGACAGAGCGAAACTCCGCCTCAAAAAAAAAAAAAAAAAAAAGAATTCTCCGAACTCATTTAGAATTACTTCTGATCCTCCTCGAATTATCAAAATACAGACAATAGTCTGGAATAAAAATAAACAAATAAAAAACGAGTTTTGTGGGGAGCCTGAGGGAGGAGCATCAATTGAGCAGAAGAGTTTGAGGCCTGGGAGACAGAGCAACATTCTGTATCTCAAAAAAAAAAAAGAAAGAAAGAAAGAGCCCTAGTTTTAAATTTTTATTTCTTTTCTGACTTTTTATTTTATTTCTCTTCTGAAAAGTAACTTAGTAATAAAACAGTTCCCTCTTATTATTTATCCAGCTAAATGGAAAGAAATATTGACAGAACCTTGACTCCACAGTACAGTTAAATCCAAGAAAATCAAATTTGTAGAAATGCAAAAATATTTTTGTATTTCTTTTAATTACTGTGACCAATTAGTTTGCTTGGAACAGCCCCAGTTTACATCTTTTTGCCAGCAAAATTATTAATAGGGCCTCCTTTCACTCTCGAAAGTATTCCTGTTCAAACAATAAATTTTATGGCCATGCTATTTATTTATTTTTGTTTATTTATTTATTTTTTTTTTTTGAGATGGAGTTTTGCTCTTTTTGTCCAGGTTAGAGTACAATGGCGTGATCTCGGCTCACTGCAACCTCCGCCTCCCGGGTTCAAGCGATTCTCCTGCCTCAGCCTCCCCAGTAGCTGGGACTACAGGCATGTGTTACCACCCTGGCTAATTTTGTATTTTTAGTAGAGACTACTAATTTTTAGTAGAGATGTCTCTCTTTAGTAGAGACGGGGTTTCTCCATGTTGGTCAGGCTGGTCTTGAACTCCCGACCTCAGATGATCCACCTGCCTTGGCCTCCCAAAGTGCTGGGATTACACGCGTGAGCCACCGTGCCCAACAGTCATGGCCATGCTATTTATAATCAAGCTAAGAAAGTTGTTAAACACTAACTTTTAAAAAAGAAAAAAAATTAAATTTATAAAGATTTGAAAATAGGTATTTCTAATTTTGGTATTAATTCATTTAGTACAGTAACACACTGAATGAGGATCAGCTTCCAATAACATTTGTCCCTTGACTGTTATGTAATTCTGGATCATTTTCAAAGATCAATCATGTTTTCAGTGTGGCAAAGAATGAGACCCTAATTCCACTGTAGAATGAAAATTATCAAGAGAAAAGGGAGCCATGTGTTAGTTAATACTGTAAAGGAAAATAAAATCTCGGGACCCCCAAACTCACTACTCCAAAGGGAAAAGCTAAGCTTGGGAACTGAATCATGTAAAAAAACTGCCTTCCTTTTGTTCCTAAAGAGATAGCTGCAAGACAGAAGGCCACATATCTCCCCAGGTGGCCTCCCTCACCCTGACAATGTAAATTAACAGCTTATCTTCACAGGAATGGGACAAAGACAAAAGGAGGAATCATGCTTCCACCCACCCCAAGACAAATGTATATTTGACCTCTTCCTCTGCTCTCGGTTTACTTATCTTATGTAAAATGCATAATTCACTGTTCCTCTTCCCCCTCCTGCCCACTCTTTCCTCTTTAAATACTGAAGTCCCCAAAACCCTCTTGGGAAAAAGCATAGGCCACAAATTCTACTTTTGTTTGTGCCTCTTTTTCCCAGTTGCATCCTCAACCTTGGCAAAATAAACCTCTAAATTGCCTGAGATCTGTCTCAGACACTTTTTGATTTACAATACCATGCTGTATCTTCCCTGAGCATCACAACGTGATAGCTAAGTATGCTGGTGGTGGTGAACTGTCTCGGTCCTTCAGAAGTTCTCAACGTGGGATCCCTAACCAGTAGCATCAGCATCCTCCCAGAACTTGCTAGAAACGCAAATTCCCAGACCCCACCCTAGATCTACTGAATCAGAAACTCTAAAAGTAGGACCAAGTGACCTGTATTTTAACAAGCCCTCCAAGGGATTCTGATGAACATACTGACTTAAATGATCTATGTACAATCTATGTATTAGATGATCTATAGACAATAATTAAGAGGTGAGCAGTGTTATCTTTAGGACTAGAACGATCCGATGTGAGAATTTATCTTCAGGCCATTTCACAGGATATTTTCGCAGGTATACAGTCAGCTCTCCAAATCTATGGTTTCCATATCCATGGATTCAACCAAACCACAGATCATAAATATCTGGAAAAAAAATTGCATCTGTACTGAACTTGTATGGACTATTTTTTCTTGTCATTATTCCTTAAACAATAGAGTATAACAATGATTTATATAACATTTACATTGTATTAAGTATTGTAAGTCACCTAGAGATGATTGAAAGTATACAGGAGGATGTGCATTGGTTATATGAAAAAACTACACCATTTTATATATGGGATATGAGCATCCATGGATTTTTGTATCCATGGGTGGATACAGGCTGAATGCAGTGGCTCACACTTGTAATCTCAGCATTTTGGGAGGCTAAGGCAGGAGGATCACTTGAGGTCAGGAGTTTGAGATCAGCCTGGCCAACATGATGAAACCCTGTCTCTACTTTAAATACAAAAATTAGCCTGGCATGGTGGCGTGTGCCTGTAATCCCAGCTACTTAGGAGGTGAAGGCATGAGAATCACTTGAACCCAGGCGGCAGAGGTTGCAGTGAGCTGAGACGGCACTACTGTGCTCCAGCCTGGGTAATGGAGGGAGACCCTGTCTAAAAAAGGAAAAAAAAAAAAAAAAGAAGACGCAAAAGAAGAAGAAAAAAGAATATGTGTAATCTTGAAAGCCAACAGTCCTGAAGCCATGAGAGCAGTCTAGCAGCCACTGGAGGGGCACAAAGGATGTGGAGCACCTGAAAGAGCCCCACCCCCAGAGTCTTGTCACTATTTGACTTGTCTGGCAGCTTCCTGGAAAAGCTACATTCCCAGAGTCTGTCTTTAACTGGCATAACTCAGAGCTTGCCCTGTGCACGTGGCCCTCTCCACAGGGCATTGTTAAAAACAATCAGTAACAACTGTTTAATATTACAGCAGCCTCAGGTAGTGACACCACTTAAAGCTAACAACAGGCTGACTGAAAAACTTGAAAAAGAAAAGTGAAGAATGAGATGTCCATGGGGAGGGGGCATTAAAAAGATTTAACATAAGCTGCCTGGTGGCACATGCCTGTAGTCTCAGCTACTCAGGAGGCTGAGGTGGAAGGATCACTCTAGCCCAGGAGTTTGAGGCTGTAGTGTGTTATGATTGCACCTGTGAACAGCCATGGGACATCAGCCTGGGCAACATAGCAAGATTTCATCTAACAGAAAAAAAAAAAAATTAACATATTTCTGGAAATCTGAGTAGGCCCAAGTTTTACTTCTGGCTAACCTTGAGGCTTTGAGCAAGCAGGATGTGAAGGCCGAGGCAAAGATGTGAATTGTCTGCCTGAAAATTGAAGGCATAAGGCTGGGCGCGGTGGCTCACACCTGTAATCCCAGTACTTTTGGAGGCCGAGGTGGGCGGATCACGAGGTCAGGAGATCCAGACCATCCTGGGTAACACAGTGAAACCCCGACTCTACTAAAAATACAAAAAATTAGCAGGGCATGGTGGTGGGCTCCTGTAGTCCCAGCTACTCGGGAGGCTGAGGCAGGAGAATGGCGTGACCCCGGGAGGCAGAACTTGTAGTGACCCAAGATTGTGCCACTGCACTCCAGCCTGGGAGACAGAGTGAGACTCCGTTTCAAAAAAAAAAAAAAGAAGAAAAGAAAATTGAAGGCATGCATTAATATGCACACATAGTCCTGCCATAAACAAAGGAAGAGAAAATCTTTGATTCTAGCATTTGAGGAATGATAGAGCATTTCTCTCATCGTTAGTGAAAAATTAAGCTAACTGAGCAAGGACTATAGATGGCTACAGTGACGTATCAGTGACTACAGATGACAAAGAGGACAGACTTTACAAAATCAGTCCAAGAAAGGCACTAAACAAATAGAAACAGTAACAACAGCAAGCCCTGGGGGAAAGGGAAACATGGTTTTCAGAGTTGCCACATTACATTATTTTTAATGTCTATTTTAGCAAAAAGTTATAAGACACATAAACAAGGGCCGGGCACGGTGGCTGACTCCTGTAATCCCAGCACTTTGGGAGGCCGAGGCAGGCAGATCACGAGGTCAGGAGATCAAGACCATCCTGGCTAACACAGTGAAACCCTGTCTCTCCTAAAAATAAAAAAAATCAGCCAGGTGTGGTGGCGCACGCCTGTAGTCCCAGCTACTCGGTAGGGTGAGACAGGAGAACCACTTGAACCCGGGAGGCAGAGGTTGCAGTGAGCCAAGATAGCACCACTGCACTCCAGCTTGGGCGACAGAGAAAGACTCGGTCTCAAAAAAAAAAAAAAAAAAAGACACATAAACAGGCAGAAAAGGACACAGGCTGGAAGACAGTCAACAGACTATCATTGAAAATGCACAAATTGTAGACTTACTAGACAAAGACCTAAAATCAGCTATTATATATGTGTTCAAAGAACTGATGGAAACCATGTCTCAAAAATTAAAGGAAAGTACGAGAACACTATCTCAGCAAAAAGACAGTAGAGCTAAAGATATAGGAGTTATTTAACTATATATAAAGAAACTCTGTAATTGAAAGGTATAATAACTGAAATGAAAAATACATTAGAGGGGAACCATAGCAGGATTGAGGGGCAGAAGAATTAGCAAAATTGAGGATAAGTCCATGGATGCTGCCTAGTCTGAAGAACATACAGAAAAATCAATGCAGAAAGATGGACAGAGCCTAAGAGATCAGTAGACACTATCAAGTATACTACGATATATCTAGTACCAACTGGGAGTACCAGAAGGAGAAGAGGGAGATAAAGGTGCAGAAAAAAATATTCACCAAAACCTTCCCAAATTTGATTTAAAAATTAATCTACAATCCAAAACTTTCAACAAACTCCAACTGAGGCCGGGTGCGGTGGCTCAAGCCTGTAATCCCAGCACTTTGGGAGGCCAAGACGGGCGGATCACGAGGTCAGGAGATTGAGACCATCCTGGCTAACACGGTGAAACCCCGTCTCTACTAAAAAATACAAAAAACTAGCCGGGCGACAAGGCGGGCACCTGTAGTCCCAGCTAATCGGGAGGCTGAGGCAGGAGAATGGCGTAAACCCAGGAGGCGGAGCTTGCAGTGAGCTGAGAACCGGCCACTGCACTCCAGCCTGGGCGGCAGAGCAAGACTCCGTCTCAGAAAAAAAGAAAAAAAAAAAACAAACTCCAACTGAAATGAACTCAAAGAGAAGCATGCTGAGATACATCATAATCAAACTATCTAAAGCGAAAGATGGAGAGAATCTTGAAAGCAGCAAGAAAGAAGCAACTCCTCGTGTACAAAGAATCCTCAATAAAATTAACCGTTGTTTTCTCACCAGAAACCATAGAGACCAGAAGGCAGTAAGATGACACGTTCAAAATAATAAAAGGAACGGAAGGAAGAGCAGATCTAGAATTCCATATTCAGCAAAACTGTTCTTGAAAATGAAACAGAAATTAAGACTACCTCAGATAAACAAAAACTGAGAGAATGCATTGCTAGCAGCTCCACCCACTAAGAAGCACTAAAGGAGTCCTTTAGGCTAAAATAAAATGGCACCAGAGAGTAACCCAAATTCATACAAAGAAAACAACTAAGGCAAATTTAAAGTCAGTGTGTCATGCTTTTCTTCTCTCTGATTTAAAAGACAACTGCGTAAAAAGTAAGTATAAATCTGTGTTGATGGGCTCATAATGTAAAAAGATATAATTTGTATGACAATAATAGCACAAAGAAGCGGGGGAGTAAAGAGAGCTGAACTGGAGTAAAGTTTGTGTATGCCATTGAAATTAAGTTCTAGGCCGGGCGCGGTGGCTCAAGCCTGTAATCCCAGCACTTGGGGAGGCCGAGAAGGGCGGATCACGAGGTCAGTAGATCGAGACCATCCTAGCGAACACGGTGAAACCCCGTCTCTACTAAAAAATAAAAAAAATTAGCCAGGTGAGGTGGCAGCGCCTGTAGTCCCAGCTACTCGGGAGGCTGAGGCAGGAGAATGGCGTCAACCCGGGAGGCGGAGCTTGCAGTGAGCTGAGATCCAGCCACTGCACTCCAGCCTGGGCGACAGAGCGAGACTCCGTCTCAAAAAAAAAAAAAAGAAATTAAGTTCTAAAAACTCAATTGTTTTACATTGAGAAGCTAACTGTAACCTCCAGGACAAATACTAAGAAAATCTTTATATATACATATATAAATGAAACAAGGAAATTAAAATAGCATACTAGAAAATGTCTATTTACTATAAAAGAAGACAGTAATGAATGAATAGAGGAACACACAGGATGTAAGATATATAGAAAACACATACCAAATGACAGACATCAGTACTATTTTATCTCAAGTTATATTAAATGTAAATGTGGCTGGGTGTGGTGGTTCAAGCCTGTAATCCCAGCACTTTGGGAGGCTGAGGTGGGAGAACTGCTTGAGGTCATGCACTCAAGACCAGCTTGGGCAACATAGTGAGGTCCCATCTCTATAAAAATTTTAAAAAATAGTAGCCAGGCATGGTGGCTCACACTTGTAGTTTCAACTACTTAGGAGGCTGAGGTGGGAGGATCACTTGAGCCCAGGAGTTTGAGGCTATCATGAACTATCATTGCACCACAGTACTCTAGCCTGAGTGACAGAACAAGACTCTGTCTTGATCAATCATTGGATCAGTAAAAATGTGTTAAATACTCCAATCAAAAAGCAGAGATTGTCTGCATGGACTTTTTAAAATTATCCAACTACACGTTGTGTACAGAGATGAATGTAAATTTTAAGGTATAAATAGGTTTAAGGTAAAATGATGAACAAAGGTATACCACAGAAACAGTAACCAACAAGAGTACTGGAGAAGTTATGCTAATATAATACAAAATAAACTTAAAACAACATAAAAATACTACTGACAAACAGAGACATTTTATAATTGCAACAAGGTTAAACCATGAGGAAGGTATAGTAATTATAAACATATATACATCCACAATAGAGCCCCAGATCACATGTAGCAAAAACAGAATTGAAGTGAGAAGTGAACATTGTAATAGTAATAATTGATGATTGAAGTACTCCACTTTAAGTAGTGGATAAAATAATGAGGTAGATCAAAAAAGAAATACAAAACTTGAACAATACTATAAACCAACTAGATTTAACAAAGCTGTAGAATATTCCACCCAGCAGTAACAGAACATACATCATGTTCAACTGTACATGGAATATCCTCTAGGATAGATTATATGGTGGGACATTTAAAAGCCTAAACAAATAAAAGAGAATTGAAGTCATACAAATAATGTTCTCTGACCACAATGGAATTAAAATAGAAATCAACAACAGAAGGAAATTTGCGAAATTTACACATAAATGGAAATTAAACAAGACAGTTCTCCGTAACCAAAGGGTCAAAGAAGAACTCAGACAGGAAATTCAAAAATATTTTGAGAAAAATTAACATGAAAACTCAACATACTGTTGCAGAGCTTTGCTGCTTAGTTCCCCTAAAATCTGGTTTTTGTCACAAGACCAGGAAAATTTAGGCACACAGACACACTGAACGGTGACTAGAGCAAAAAGGGAAAAAAATAAAAAAATAAAAAACTCAGCAAAGCAAGATGGAGTCGCGCTAACAGGACTCACAGATTGAATCCCAGGCCATTGCACAGGAACAGGAGAGGCCAGGCTCCTCCCCACTGCAAACAGCACAAACTTTCCCTGGCTCCACCCTGTTCTCCCAGTGTGCAGGCCCATGGGAGGTTCTCTGGGGACCTTCCCCCTTATCTGCCTCCTCCATCTATCATTCCCCTCTCTAAAGAAGTACATCTAACTGCTGTTGAATAAGAATAAGGACAAAGGCCGATCTTAACTGCTTCCTGCTGACAGGGGGCGCTGTTTGGGGAAAACGGCAGTCAGAGCTCCCTCAGAGGCCTATCTAAGGGTTCCTGGCAGAAGGGGCTGTGGTCCGAGGCTCCAGTTGCATGACCGTTTGGAGTTTCGTGGCCTGAAGACAAGAAAAGACAAACTGGGTTTTTAGAAAATATGTATCAGCCAGGTGCGGTGGCTCATGCTTGTAATCTCAGCACTTTGGGAGGCCAAGATGGGCGGATCACTCGAGGCCACAAGTTCAAGACCAGCCTGGCCAAATGGTGAAACCCTGTCTCTACTAAAAATACAAAAATTAGCCAGGTATGGTGGTGGGTGTTTGTAATCCCTCAGGAGGCTGAGGCAGGAGAATCACTTGAACCCAGGAGGTGGAGGTGGCAGTGAGCCAAGATCACACGACTGCACTCCAGCCTAAGCAACAGAACAAGATTCTGTCTCAGAAAAAAAAGAGGAAGAAGAAGAAAAGAAAAAAAAAAACAGTATTGAAACGAAATAAGGGTGAGGGTAAGGGCAGCGCAGAAATCCTGAGGCCTTTTACCAGTTTGCGCAGGGAGGAGGCACCAAAAGTCAGACTGCTAAAAAAACTTATAGCCTTTTGCCAGCATATTAGACTTCTGTGTTCTCTTTGCCTGAGCCCAATCCTAAGCCAACCAGTCTAAGATTTGGGAAATTAACTCCTCCCAATTTGGAGGATGCATCTGAAGGGAGTGTCCCATAGTACAGAGATACAATTAACTATCAGTGAACAGGACAGAGGAGGAGAAAGGAAAAAGGAAGCATTTCTTCAGAGAAGTCCCAGGGGTTCAGGATGCATTTGAAAGGGGTACACACTGCAATGAATGGCTACTCATCCAGAAAGAGGGTAGCAGGCAACCCTGGTTCCTTTCTCTTCCTAGCAAATCCCTGGGGTATGTGAGGGAGGAAAAGTGAAATGTTCCTTTTTCTTTCCTCCATCCTTGTATCCCTGAGTCCCAGCAACTGCCATAGGGTGCCACGCATGAGTGTCAAAATGGCTTTCATCCATGTTAGTGGGAGGTGGGGTGGGAATACCCCCATGTATGCCCTATCTCCCCTGCTGTCAGTAGCCCTTGAATTCCCTAGACTTCATTTATGCCATGGATTCTAGCATGACCTGTATCCATGAAACAGGAAGCTTAGCTTAATGGGCAGGAATTAGTCATGCTCACCTGCACTGTGCCTTTTAACTTCCGTTATCAACTGCCTCTGGAATCCTAGGATCCAGTTTTCTTTGCTACGGCTTGGACCCAAAGCTTGGAAGTGAATTTGGGACAAAAATCTGTCTCGGGGGAATTGCATGGACTCCTTATCATAAGCTCAGTGCTAAGGTGAAGCTGTGGAATTGAGTCCTCCTCCAACAAGTGAGAGAAAATGATGTCTTGTGACACACCCAGATAACTGGTGGCTATAGTGATGCTTGCTAAGATTTGGGTGCAGGGGCTTGGCTTTGGTTAGCTCCCTTAGTCTTACTTTCCCAAAAAGGAAACCTCCAGGTGATGGGCATCCTATTTATTCCCATCACCTGGCAGGATTTGCAGAATAATTGCTCAGAACTAGAATATTGATCCAGATTTTTATATCACATCCCTTTTGTTCTTTCTGAGCTGCAGCCAGAGATTGCTAGTTGGTTCACAGGAACAAGCATGGTTAGTCTAACATGTAGGCAAAAACTTAAAACCAACAAGTCTAGAATGTAATGATGAGAAGTTTTGAAATGTAATTTCTCTTTCCCTAGTCCTTATTTCTATTAAAAACAAATCGTGATAGGACTGCGTTGTTTGCAAAATAGAATTTAGTCTTATACTTGGCCTGATAATTTGCATAAAGTGCAACAAAAATGATTATTTACACATAGGCCTTTTAGGTTGGCTTTGATGGAACTCTGTTCCACAAGAAATCTCAGATAAGACCTTTTAAAGCTGAGCCCAGTCATGGGTTTGTATTCTCAAATACATGTGAGTTGGGTAAACTCCTCTTTTCTTGAGGTCCCAAGAGCATGTGGTTCCTGAGCCTGTTGGAAAGTGACATTCTTTACTCACCACAGGTAAGGAGCCCTGTAGGGGGACTGTGTAGACAAGAGTATGAGGCCAGTTTTCCCAAGGGGCTTTTATTGGCTCTGCAAGTCAAGCTTGACTTCTGATATGATTTGGCTCCGTGTCCCCAGTTCTCATCTTGAATTGTACTCCCATAATTCCCATGTGTTGTGGGAGGGACCTGGTGGGAGATAATTGAATCGCGGGGGTGGTTCCCCCATAGTATTCTGTGGTAGTGAATCAGTCTCATGAGATCTGGTGGTTTTATCAGGGGTTTCCACTTTTGCATCTTCCTTTTTCTCTCTTTGCCTGCTGCCATCCATGTAAGAAAGTACTTGCTCCTCCTTCCCTTCCACTGTGATTCTGAGGCCTCCCCAGCCATGTGAAACTATAAGTCCAATTAAACCTCTTTCTTTTGTAAATTGCCCAGTCTCAGATACGTCCTTATCAGCAGCATTAAAACAGACTAATACAATTCCTTAAAGGGAAGCATACCCTTCTAGCCTAAGCCTTGGTGAAACAACTAGTTTCTCCAATTGCCTCCTGTTGCAAAGGAAAATAGATTCTTACTGCACTGATGCAAACAACTATATTGCCATAAGCCAAGAATACTCACAGATAGTTTCCACATTCTAGAGGAACCAGGCAGAGAGAAACAAACATGCTCCAAATTTTGTTCATAGGAGTATAACTTTCTCAATTATTAAAGACCATAAATAGCTCAAAATAAGTTTCCTTGGTTCTGAAAAACAAAACAAGGATTAGCATGTTCCAAACAAAGTCAAAAAGATTTCTTCAGTTTTCTATTAGTTCAGTCCATCCAGTTAGCTCTTGCTTTGCTTGATATTGGTGAACATTTCAGCTCTTCATGAGTCCTATATGGTTTTCCTTTATTCCAATGTCACAGTCTCCAAGGTTATGAGAAACCTGTGTTTGAAAGCACCTGTCAGAGTCCTATAGCTTAATATATTCCATACTTTGAAAAGGATCAAAACAAGACAACAATTGTGAATAACAAAATGTCCAGGGTAGTTACAGTCAGAAACACAATTGGGAAACAAATTTGGTTATGTCTGTGGTTTAAAATAACATAACCACCTTAATTATGATTAATAGCATATACTTTAGATATTAGAATTTTAGAAATCCCATACAACTTTGGAACATGTATTAGTATTATTCACCAAAATACAACCTAAAGAAAATTGAATACCATTTTGGCAATCCCATGTAACTAAACATGTCAAATAATTCTGTTTACCTCTCTTTTGTATATTGCAGAGGCCCTCTGCAGCATCCAAATGCCAGGCATCAGGAAAGACAATTTTGAAACTGAAGTTTGATTTTGGGAAGTCTGTTAAATATGTTAGAAGTTTAAAACACTTGAAGTTATGAAATAGAATTCCAGATTACCATGTTACTTATTTTGCCAAAATTATGACTCAAATGTTTAAAAAAGCAAAAATCTTTTATAACCCTTACAAATGTTGCTAAAGAGGATATTAGTGCCTTAAGAATACCTTGTGCTTTTATTTCAATGCTCAATTAACAAAAAAATCATATAACACCCTTTTTAATTTAGTCAATATATTCACACATGGAATTTTTGCAAGATTAATTTTTATAATCCTTCCATCATTTGTTTAAACCTTCAGCTTTATCTTATCCAATTCAAAATCATCCTTCAACACTAGGCAAGGATTTACATTTCCATGCTTTTGTACAATCGTTTACTAAAAACACATTTTACTGTTCTTATGCACCTTGCATGTAAATCTATTTCCAGTACTTTTAATTTCATGTTATAATGGTCATTCCTAGCAATTTTTAACTTTAATGCAAAACCTAGTAATTTAATTATGTGCTGGGTGCAGCCAAAGTTTGACTCCTTCCAGCATAATTAAGGGCATGGTTAATTCCGTATGTTCCCAGGCCTTATCAATTGTGAAGCAGGCAAGTCAAACAGTTCTCAAAAACCAAAAAGGCAGTTTATAACCTTAAAACATTTAGCAAACTTAGTATCTGACCTGCATAATTTAGTTCACCTATTTACATTTTGAGGACATCTGCATTTCACCAATAATTTTTAAGGCTGTTTTTATTTCTCAGAGATTAAAGTCATGTGAACTGAAAGGTATCAAAACTGTTTATTTTCCCTTTAAAAAACATTTGATCCAAGCACTGGTCTTCCTTTAGGCCAATTAATCAGAGGTCTTTTTTACAGACATTACACATACAATGCATATATAATAAGAGTAGCAAGAGAAAATGGAGAAAAAGAATTTAGTCACCTGAGAAAAAAACCCTTTTCCAGCAAAACAAGATCCAAGAAAAGAAAAACACAAAAGCCTTTTAAATATACCTATTACTTGCATATCCACTTTTAATTAAGCTGAGTGCTCTTTAAGAAAATCCTTTAAACTCCGTTGTTACCTGACTTTAGCCCTGCCACCTCGCTTGTTACCTGACTTTAGCCCTGCCAAGTGGCCAACATTTCTGGCTTTCAAACCTTACTGGAAGTAACCTTGCAGGTGAAAGCAACAAGTCTCAATTAAGACTGTGATTCAACCGTGAGTCTGTGAGGTCTTTTCAAAGGGTGCAAGTAGTTCTTACAAAATTTAGAATCTTTAAGATCACCCAGAGAAAGGAAGATTTAAGAAAAAGCCTAGACGTTGTTCATGGAGAAGAAGAGAGTCAGCAAATGGCAAAAGTCACACAGGTATCAACCTTCAAGTACTCAGTCCCTAAGCCAGGATTGAACCCCAGCCACCGTTGTAAAATGGCGGAGGCTCCACAAAGCATTGCCACGTGGTTACAGGCCAGCTTCCAAGGGCGTAAAACAAGATGGAAGCCTTCAGCAAAGTTTGCTGCAGACCATACAGAAAGGCATGCAAAGCGCACCAGATTGGCTACAGCTTAAGACCAACCTCCCAAATCCTTTTTCACAATTAAAACTTTGCAGAGACTATAAACAGTGATCCTTCTCATTCCTGGCCTAGTAAAACGCCTTCGAAAAGGAAGAAAAAAAAAAAAAAAACCCCTCTCACTTTAAAGTTTACTGCTGACAGGGTAGAGAAAAAGGAAAAAACAAGTTTAAAGTGCAGGGTTGGAAAGATGCCTGGGGGAAGAACATGTTATTCTTATACAAATGGCTTCCTAGCCCTGGCCCGGAGGTGGGCAGGGGAGTCCCTGTTTGCCCATTAATCCCGCGTGCCTGCAGCCATTGGGGTGGGCTAGTGCACAGTTTACTCTACCTCAGAAGAAGTCTGCGGATAAAAAGACTTAGAAGTGAAAGGGAAAAAGAATTTTTGGTTCACATTTTACCCCTCCTCAAGCCCCACGTCTGCGCGCCAAAGTGTTGCAGAACTTTGCTCCTAAATTCAGTTAAAACTGGATTCTTGTCACACAACTAGAAAAATTTAGGCACGCGGACATATGGAAGGGTGAGTAGAGCTGGATTTTATTGGGCAAAAAGGGAAAAAAGAGAGAAAAAAAAAAAACTCAGCAAAGCGAGACGAAGTCGTGCTAACAGGCCCATGACCTCACAGATTGAATCCCAGGCCACCACACAGAAACTGAGGAGTCCGGCTTCTCCCAGCTGCAAACAGCCCTAACTTCCCCTGGCTCCACCCAGTTCTCCCAGTGCACAGGCAAATGGGAAGTTCTCTGGGGACCCTCCCTCTTATCCTCCCCCTGCATCTATCAATAGCAAAATCTCTGGAAGCAGATAAAGCAGTGTTTAGAGAACAATTGATAGTTGGGAAAAACTATATTATAATAAAAAAGGAAAAGCCGGATGTGGTGGCTCCTGCCTATAATACCAGATACTCCATAGGCTGAGGTGCAAGTATAGCTTGAGCCTAGGAGTTTCAGGCTGCAGTAAGCTGTGATGCTGCCGCTGCACTCCAGCCTGGGTGACAAAGCAAGA
This sequence comes from Piliocolobus tephrosceles, assembly GCF_002776525.5. Taxonomy (NCBI): domain Eukaryota; kingdom Metazoa; phylum Chordata; class Mammalia; order Primates; family Cercopithecidae; genus Piliocolobus; species Piliocolobus tephrosceles. The sequence continues at coordinate 106,077,824 of NC_045448.1, forward strand.
CCCTACCTCTAAAAATAAATAAAAAACAAAGATCTAAAATCAATAACCTAACTATACCCCCTAAGAAATAGGAAAATAGGCCAAACATGGTGTAATCTCAGCACTTTGGGAGGCGGAGGTGGGTGAATCACTGAAGCCCAGGAGTACCAGAGCAGCTTGGGCAACATGGTGAAACCCCTTCTCTACAGAACAATACAGAAAAGTTAGCTGGGTGTAGTAGTGCAACCCTGTAGTCCCAGCTTCTAGTGAGGCTGAGGTGGGAGAATTGCTTCAGCCTGGGAGGTCGAGGCTGCAGTGAGCTGTGATTGCACCACTGCACTCAGGCCTGGGCAACAGAGCAAAACTCTGACAAGAAAAAGAAAGAAAGAAAGAGGGAGGGAGGGAGGAAGGAAGGAAGGAAGGAAGGAAGGAAGGAAGGAAGGAAGGAAGACAAAACAAAACAAAACAAAACCTATTAAATACAAAGCAAGTATAAGAAATGAAATAATAAACATTTGAATGGAAATGAACAAAATACAGAATAGAAAAATAGAGAAAATCAACAAAACCAGTTGTTGATTCTTTGAAAATATAAACAATTTTGATGAATCTTTAGCTAGTTTGACCAACAAAAAAGGAGAGAGAAGATTCAAATTACTAAAATTAGAACTGAGACAGCAGACTTCACTACTGACCTTACATAGAATAACAACGGTTATAAAGAAAACTCTAAATAACTGTATGCCAACAAACTACATAACTTAGAGGAGATGGAGAAATTCCTGGAAACAAAAACAAATTAACAAAACCAGCTCATGAAGAAACAAAAAATATGAGTAGACTTATAACAAGACGAGAATAATTGAATTAGTAACTTCAGAACATCCCATAAACAAAAACTCAGCTACAGATAGCCTCACTAGTGAATTTTAACAAATATGTAAGAATCCTTACAAACTCTTACAGAAATTAAAAGAGGAGAGAACATTTCCAAACTTACTTATGAGGCCTGTATAACCCTGATACCAAAATGATAGACATCACAATAAAAAGAAAACCACAGAGTAACATTTCTTATTAATATAGATGTGAAAATCCTCCAAAACTATTAGCAAATTGAATCTAGTAACACATGAAAATTATTATACACCATGACCAAGTGGAATTATTCCAGGAATACAGGTTAGTTTAACACTGGAAAATCGATTAATCAGTTAATGACAATCAATTAATGTAATATGCCATATTAATAAAATCAAAGACTAAAACATAGTTATATCATTAGATGCAGAAAAATCAATTGACAAAATTCAACATCCAATATTAAAGAAACTAAGAATAGACAAAGAAACTAACAAAGAATATTTTACAACAAAACACTGACAAATCTCACAGCTAATATTATACTTACTGATGAAAGTCTGATTGCTTTACCACTGAGACCAGTAACAACATAAGGATACTTACTTTTGTCACTCCATGCAGCATTGTGCTGGAAGTTCTAGCTAGGGCAAGTAGGCAAAGAAAATAAAATAAAAGCATCTAAACTTAAAAGGAAGACATTAAACTACATTTATTCGTAGAGGACACAATCTTGCGTATAGATTCATGTATACAGACTACTTGTACATAAGTGGATTTCTATATACATGATCTTGTATATAGAAAATCTTAAGGAATTCACCAAAAAGAAAACACTGGAACTAACAAACCAGTTCAGTAAGGATGCAGGATACAAGATAGTCATTTCTAGTTTACAGACATATTTCTATAAATTAGCAGGGAACAATATGAACATGAAATTAAGAAAACTCCATTTAGAATAGTATCAAAAACAATAAAATACTTAGGAATATATTAAGAAAAGAAGTCCAAAATGTGTACACTGAAAATCCAAAAACTTGTACACTATTGAAAGAAATTAAAGAAAACCCAAGTAAATAGAAACACATTTGTGCTAAAGAATTGGAAGACTATATATTTTATTTTATTTCATTTCATTTCATTTTTTTTGAGATGGAGTCTCACTCTGTTGCCCAGGCTGGAATGCAGCAGCACGATCCCAGCTCACTGCAACCTCCACCTTCCAGGTTCAAGCAGTTCTCCTGCTTCAACCTCCCGAGTAGCTGGAACTACAGGCATGCACCACCACACCTAATTTTTGTATTTTTGGTAGAGACAGGGTTTCGCCATGTTGGTCAGGCTGACCTCAAACTCCTGACCTCAAGTGATCTGCCCACCTCAACCTCCCAAAGTGCTGGGATTACAGGTGTGAGCCACCGTGCGTGGCCAGAAGACTATATATTTTCAGATGGCAATATTTCCCCCAACTTGATCTAAAATTCAAAGCAATCCCTATTAAAATCCCAGCTGGTTTCTTTGTAGAAATTGGCAAGCTGATCTAAAATTTATATGGAAATGCAAGAGACCCAGAATAACCAAAACAATCTTGAAAAAGAATAAAGTTAGAGGACTTATGCTTCCCAGTTTCAAATCTACAGTAGTCAAGACAGTATGTCACTGATGTAAGAATAGAAATGAGGATCAGTGGAACAGAATTGAGGGTCTGGAAATAAGCCCTCATATTTATAATCAGTTGATTTTTGATGGGGATGCCAAGACAATTCAATGCAGAAAATAATAATTGAGCATCTTATATGCATTTGGGGTATTTGTATATCTTTTTTTTTTTTGGAGAAATAGCTATTCAGATTTTTTGCCTGTTTTTAAATTGTGTTATTTGTATTATTGAGTTATAAGTGTTGTTTAGATATTCTGGTTACAAATCCGTTCTCAGATAATATGATTTACAAATTTTTCTCCCCTTCTCTGGGGTGCTTTTTAATTTTTTGATGCATCCTTTGAAAAACAAAAGTTTTTAATTTTAATAGTGTCTAAATTGTCTATTTTTTATTTTGTTGGTTGTGCCTTTTGTGTCATATCTAAAAAGCCATTGCCTACTCCAAGGTCACAAACATATATGCCAATGTTTTCTTCTAAGAATTTTACAGTTTTAACTCTTGCATGAGATATTTGATCTATTTTGAGCTAATTTTTGAATATGGTGTGAGGTAAGGGTACAACAACTTCACGCTTGTCTTCTAGATAGCCAGCTGTTCCAGCATTGTTTGTTTAACAGACTATTCTTTCTTCCATTGAATTCCGGTGACGCTCTTGCCAAAAATCAACTGACTATAAATGTGAGGGCTTATTTCTAAATTCCCAATTGTATTCCAATGATCTGCACATTTTTTCTTATTCTAGTATCACACTATCTTGATTACTAGCTTTGTAGTAAAATTTGAAATCAGGAAGTGTGATTCTCTCACTTTGCTATTTTTCAAGATTACTTTGGCTCTTCTGGGTCCCTGGAATTTCCACATGAGATTTAGCATCAGCTTAATAATTTCTGCAAAGAAGTCAGGTAGAATTTTGTTAGGAAGTGTGTTGAGTATAAATAAATCTGGGGAATATTGTCATCTTAAAAATACTAGGTCTGGCTGGGCACAGTGGCTCACACTGTAATCCCAGCACTTTGGGAGGCCGAGGCGGGCGAATCACGAGATCAGGAGATCAAGACCATCCTGGTTAATACGGTGAAACCCCGTCTCTACTAAAAATACACAAAATTAGCCAGGCGTGGTGACGGGCGCCTGTAGTCCCAGCTACTCAGGAGGCTGAGGCAGGAGAATGGCTTGAACTCGGGAGGTGAAGCTTGCAATAAGCTGAGATCCGGCCACTGCACTCCAGCCTGGGTGACAGAGCGAGACTCTGTCTCAAAAAAAAAAAAAAAAAGAAAAAGAAAAAAGAAAAAAGTTCTAGGATATCTGCAGAGAGAAAAAAGCAAAGCCTGATATGGTTTGAATGTGTCCCCAACCAAATCTTGTCTTGACTTGTAACTGCCACAATTCCCACACTTTGTGGGAGGAACCCAGTGGGAGGTGATTGAATTAGGGGGATGGGTCTTTCCTGCACTGTTCTTGGGATAGTGAATGAGCCTCACAAGATCTGATGGTTTGAAAAATGGGAGTTTTCCAGCACAAGCTTTCTTCTTTTGTTTGCTGCGATATGAGACGTGCCTTTCACCTTCCACTGTGATTACGAGGCCTCCCCAGCCAGGTGGAACTGTAAGTGCAACAAACTTCTTTCTTTTGTAAATTGCCCAATCTCGGGTATAACTTTATCAGCAGTGTGAAAATGGACTAATAATAAAAAGTTACCAGCATATATCAAATGTCATTGGCTTTACACAGTGAAGGTTTATTACTTAATCATATCACAGTCTTGTGGGCGGCAGTGATGGCTCAGACATCCAGGCTCTTGTTTTTTTTTTTTT
>NC_045448.1:106082238-106083780 GCF_002776525.5 Piliocolobus tephrosceles
TTTTTTTTTTGAGACGGAGTCTGGCTCTGTCGCCCAGGCTGGAGTGCTGTGCCCAGATCTCAGCTCACTGCAAGCTCCGCCTCCCGGGTTCACGCCATTCTCCTGCCTCAGCCTCCCGGGTAGCTGGGACTACAGGCGCCGCCACCTCGCCCGGCTAGTGTTTTTTTGTAGTTTTTAGTAGAGACGGGGTTTCACCGTGTTAGCCAGGATGGTCTCGATCTCCTGACCTCGTGATCCGCCCGTCTCGGCCTCCCAAAGTGCTGGGATTACAGGCTTGAGCCACCGCGCCCGGCTGATCCGGATTCTTTAACTCAAGACCTGCACAGCCACTGCAAGTAAGGAGAAAAGTGTGGGACAGTCACACTCAGACACCAATACCACTTATGCTCACCTGATCAGCCTAACTGCAACGGTGACTGGTAGGTAAGGAGGCCATGGTGTGGTGAGAGGAAGGTGAGTCCCTCGCTGCCTCACCTAGAGGTGAGGAGGAAGAGAAGGTGATGTGACCATCACCCTATCACCAAAATCCAGCCCACTCACCAAGCAGGAAAAACACACAGGAGTTCCTTTATTATAAGGCATTGGATCTGAAATCCTACAAATGATGTCAGCGGCATTCTTGCTTTGGCATTTTGACTTATTACTGAAAATAATGTGCTAAAAAGACCAAACCATGCCTTGCTGACAGCCCCCTGAAAGCTGAGGTTTGCATGGAGAAGAGCTGTTGCATCCCACTCTAACTACTTATATCTGTCTTTGACTCATGTTCCCCTACCCAGGGGGAGGTAATGGGCGGGAAGATGTGCACAGCTCAGCCCAACCCTTCTTTTATGCTGGAAAACCACTCCAGGCACTGGCAAAAGTATTCTTAGAATTCCCTCCCCTGAGTATTAGCCTGTCTTTGTATACAACAATCACACACACAAGATTTCTTTCCTCTGATTCAGTTAGGAAAGATATGGACCGTGCTTAAATCCAACACGGCAAATCATATGTATGAATCAAATTTGCATAACCATCCAAAATGAATGGAAGAATTCAATCATCCTGTCAAAGCAAACTTTCTTGTCTGGGTCTCAGGTTTACCACTGCTGCCGTCAACCATGAAGATCTGGTCTGCATGGTTCGGTGGCTACACCAGAACCCATGAGAAAATACCATCCAAATCACTTGTAGTGTGTCATTCATAACTGTCTTGTCCTAGGCAATTTCGTTGGGAGTATAAGATTTCTGTTGCCAGGCGTGGTGGCTCAAGCCTGTAATCCCAGCACTTTGGGAAGCCGAGACGGGTGGATCACGAGGTCAGGAGATCGAGACCATCCTGGCTAACACGGTGAAACCCCGTCTCTACTAAAAAATACAAAAACTAGCCAGGCGAGGTGGCGGGCGCCTGTAGTCCCAGCTACTCAGGAGGCTGAGGCAGGAGAATGGCGGGAGCCCGGGAGGCGGAGCTTGCAGTGAGCCGAGATCCAGCCACTGCACTCCAGCCTGGGCAACCGAGCGAGACTCCGTCTCAAAAAAAAAAAAAAAAAAAAAAAAAAA
>NC_045448.1:106083880-106176838 GCF_002776525.5 Piliocolobus tephrosceles
AAAAAAAAAAAAAAAAAAAAAAAGATTTCTGTTAACATATGAATTTAAATTTAATTCTAACACTTGAAAGTATATCCAAAGTTAAAAAAATTTCCAAAATTAAAAAAATATTGAAATTCTCATCTTACAATCATTGCCTTGGTGAAACAGAACTAGGATTATTTCAAAGGAACTGTCAAAAGAACTTTTTTTTTTTTTTTTTTTTGACACAGGGTTTCACTTTTATCCTCAGGCTAGGGTACAATGGGTGATCTAGGCTCACTGCGGCCTCCACCTCCTGGGCTCAAACGATTCTTTTGCCCCAGCCTCCTGAGTAACTGGGACAACAGTCACATGCTACTGTGCACGGCTTATTATTATTATTATTATTTTGAAGACAGGGTCTCATTCTCTTAGGCTGGAGTGCAGTGGTGCGATCTCCACCCACTGCAACCTCTGTCTCCCCAGCTCAAGCAATTCTCATGCCTCAGCTTCCTGAGTAGCTGGGGTTACAGGTGTGTGCCCCCACACCCAGCTAATCTTTGTATTTTTAGTAGAGATGCGGTTTCACCATGTTGGCCAGGCTGTTTTCAAACTCCTGACCTCAAGTGATCTGCCTGCCTCAGCCTCCCAAAGTGCTAGGGTTACAGGTGTGAGCCACCATGTCCGGCATGAAATACATGCTTTCATTTTTTTTTTTTTTTTTTTTTGAGATGGAGTCTCACTTTGTCACCCAGGCTGGAGTGCAGTGGCACGATCTTGGCTCATCCAACCTCTGCCTCCTGAGTTCAAGCGACTCTCCTGCCTCAGCCTCCCGAGTAGCTTGGATTACAGGCATGCACCACCATGCACGGCTAATTTTTGTATTTTTAGTAGAGACGGGGTTTTGCCATGTTGGCCAGGCTGATTTCGAACTCCTGACCTCAGGTAATCCCCCACCTCAGCCTCTCAAAGTTCTGGGATTACAGGCATGAGCCACCATACCTGACCCATGCCTCCTTTTTAACAAGAGCTTGTCCTCAGTATCTAAAGCCATCATTGTAGGGAGTCAGTGAGCTTCAGGGTTGCCACACATTTAAGGATGCTGTGGTCAGATTCTTGTCAACTGCAGCTGCTGCTGTGTAACAGTTACTAGGCACAAAGCCTGGTTTCTGGTATAGCTGCGTTGTCTTAGGGATAGGCAACTTTTAAACAGCTATGCCATTGGCGTGGATTTTTTCTTAAAAGTCTTGCTTTGTTGTAGTCTTGTGAAATCCACTCATCATGAAATGCCTATGTCAGTGAACTGAACATGGATGTTACCCCCAAATTTGTATGTTGAAGTGCTAACCCCAAAGGTGATGATACTAGGAACTGGGACCTTTGGAAGGTGATTAGGTCAGAAGGGTAAAGTCCCCATGAATGGGATTCATGTTCTTGTAGAAGGACCAGAGGGCTCGTTCACTGCTTCTACCACGTGAGGACACAAAGAGAAGAAGCCAGCTCTGAACCAGGAAGAGGCCCTCACCAGACACCGAATCTGCCGGCAGCTTGATCTTGGACCTCCCAGCCTCCAGAGCTGTGAGCCACACATTTCCCCAGGCACAGAGAGATGCACTAGCCCTGAAGGCAGCCTGTTGACAGCAACACTAACCCCCTCCAGAGCCTTGAACACAGTGCCTTTGGCTGACAAAACGTCTGGAAACATTTAAACCACTTGCTCGTTTAAATCTTCCAAATCTAACTCTCTGAGTCTGGGACTGCATGGAAGGGGAGAAATAATCTGAACAGGTGTGAAGATTCTGCCTGGTGTTCTGCTGCTGCAATGAGTGGGGATCCCAAGAGCATCTCAGAGGGTGGGCAGCTCATCACACTGACAGCCACCACACCAGGATCCGGGCACATGGTATTATTTAAGTCGATATAGTATTTATTTTTCAATATGAACAGTGATAACAACCATAAAGCCACTGTTTAAAATTATGTAAAACGTCCAACATAAAATAGAAGTTTCAAGTTCTTGGTAACAGTGACTCAAAATCAGTAAGATTTATTAATTTGTCATGAAATAGATGCACATTTTGCTTTTGTGGAAATGAAATTCTTCAACAGTTTTAATGCATATGTGTTCTGTGATCTCTTTTTTTTAAACAAGAATGATCATTGCACTTGCCAGTTTTTCTTGCAACATTGTAAATCTTAAGAAGTTTTAAAGTAATTTTCATTTTGAGAAGCTATGTTCTCCACTGGCAACTGTTACTGGCTAAGTTAAATATATACTAAAGAACTCAGAAATGAATTCAATAAATATTGCTGCCAGTATGCTGCAAGTCTGGTGGGAGTCAAAACATTAGTTCTGATTAAGAACCCATGTCTCTGTTGTTACGGGAAAAGGATTAACGCAAAGCAGCGCTGTCTAGGACTTTAACCTCCAGCCCTTGAGAATGGTCATAGTATACGAACCATTAGCAGAAGACCCTCTACTGCCATCTGCTGGAAATCTGCCAGAGTAAATACCAAAAAAATCCATCAAGGCGAGAATGTGCAGGACACCTACTTTAGAAGGTCCCTTTTGGGCAGTGCACAACTAGAACAGTCCTGAATATGGTCATTAAAAACAAGCTGACTCCTTCCTCTGGGTCCCCGTCAAAGAGTGATCAATCTGTTCCACTGAAGGGAATACTGGTTATGGAGGACCTAACCAGACTGTATATTATATGCGGAGGGCAATTCAAGAGATTTCCTATGGTAATTTGACCACTTTGTTTTTGTTTTTTTTTTGAGACTCGCTCTGTCGCCCAGGCTGGAGTGCAGTGGTGCGATTTCAGCTCATTACAACATCCGCCCCCTTGGTTCCAGCAATGCTCCTGCCTCAGCCTTCTGAGTAACTGGGATTACAGGCACCGGCCAACACACTTGGCTATTTTTGTATTTTTAGTAGAGATGCGGTTTCACCATGTTGTCCAGGTTGGTCTCGAACTCCTGACCTCAGGTGATCCACTTGCCTCAGCCTCCCGAAGTGCTGAGCCACTGTGCCTGGCCCAATTTTGACGACTTTTGATCACCCCCTTACCCAGCGCTTATATAAGGGATGACTCAGTTTTCCTGGCATATTTAATTGGCAGAAAATATGACTGATTCTATTATATATATATGAAATAGCATCGAACTTGAGAGCAAATATGAACACATGAAAGGAAGCTGTGGAATTATGCGAATTCTGAGGGCTTTCTCAGCTGATTTTAGTTTGTATGGACAACTAGATGTCTATGTTGAGACTGTTCCCTTTCCAGAGTGTACAGTTGTCACTGGGAAGTGACCACCTAGTCAAGGATCACTATTTACCCTCCCTCTTCTCCACTCACCCCCGCTTGCATCTAGATGTGACAAGCTTTCACCAGTAGAAGTGACAGGTGTCTCTTGTACAAGGTGAATATGAAGCAGATGTACCTTTTCCGTCTCCCCTGCCCTGTCTGCAGGCTGCCTGCAGAGCTCTGAACTCTGAGGGAAGGGCAAAGCTGAAAAATAGTGCCTGGAGCCCTGCCATCTGGGAGCGCTCACACTGCACTGTTGCTGAGTGAGAACCTTGCATTGCATCAAGCCACCAAACGCTGGAAGCTTATTCATCGCAGTGGCTAGCATTACCTTAATTAATATGGTTTGCTATTAATGCACTTAATGCGTTTTTTTGGCCAGTAGATGACTAGTAATACCATGGAGCAAAAGCTACAGAAACTTTTTTTTTTTTTTTTTTTTTTGAGATGGAGTCTCCCTCTGTCTGCCAGGCTGGAGTGCAGTGGCTGGATCTCAGCTCACTGCAAGCTCCGCCTCCCTGGTTCACGCCATTCTCCTGCCTCAGCCTCCCAAGTAGCTGGGACTACAGGCACCCGCCGCCACGCCCGGCTAATTTTTTGTATTTTTAGTAGAGACAGGGTTTCACCGTGTTAGCCAGGATGGTCTCGATCTCCTGACCTCGTGATTCGCCCGGCCAAAGTGGCTATGTTAACTCAGATGCCTACCTGTCACTTAGTTTTAATTTCTAGATGCCTAGCCTAAGTATTTAAAGGCACCAACGAAAGCTCATCTTCTAATTTTTATCATAACAAACTCACTGCTAGAAACCACGAAAGAACATTCTGATTATAGTAGGATCCAGCATTTGGGGAGCATAAATTTTACACACTAGGGGAAGAGTATTTCAAAAAAGAACACCGAATTACAAATTCAAAATCATAAAAAAGGCATTTATTTAGACCAAGAAAGATCACACCGTATTACAAATTTTAAATGCTACAAATATTCCCAAATCCAGAACAATACTTTATTTAGCATTTTATTACTATTTTATTAGTCAACTCATTAATACAATGTTTGCTACATTTTTTGGCTGTCAACTCTGATCACTTCTTCATATAGCAACAATCCATATGATTTTTGAGAGAATGGATAAGAAATTGTGTCTTTCCTCTAGAATGGTTCATCCAAAATTGTGTTTTTTTATTACTGATGCTTCAGAAAGGTTTATTTTAGCTCCGCAACTCATCATTGGTAAATTTATGTATTAAATACATTTTGAGAATGGCTGTTAAATTTGGAGACACATCTATCAAATTTCTTCCCTCTATGAACTAGCCTAGCTGTAGTCACTATTTGTAGCCCCACAGCACGTTTGTGAACTTCAAAACACTGGAATTCTGACTAATTTCATGTGATTCTCATCAAAAAAGGAAAATATTATAATGTACTTAAAATTGTACTTGTTGCATTATCAAGTATGTTTCTGATTTCTGACATGCATTCCATCTGACTAGGTGTTGATGAGAACTGCTTACAATTTTACATGTCTAATGGCTGGAAAAATTTTTGACAGAGTAATTTCTGACTGTGTATTGCAGATAAGAAGTAATACTTAGGCCGGGTGAGGTGGCTCATGCCTGTAATCCCAGCACTTTGGCAGGCTGAGGTGGGTGGACTACCTGAGGTTGGGAGTTTGAGACCAGCCTGACCAACATGGAGAAACCCCATCTCTACTAAAAATACAAAATTAGCTGGGCATGATAGTGCATGTCTGTAATCCCAGCTACTCAGGAGGCTGAGGCAGGAGATCGCTTGGACGTGGGAGACAGGTTACGGTGAGCTGAGATAGTGCCATTGCACTCCAGCCTGGGCAACAGGAGCGAAATTCCGTCTAAAAAAAAAAAGAAATTATACTTAAAACTACAAAGTAAGGTAATTTTAGCGCAATCATCCTCCACATACCCACACACACACAGGCACGTTAGGTCGAGTTCATGTCACGGTACAGGCGCTGAGCCTCCACCTTTGAGCCACAGCGTTGGGTGAGCCAGCACAAAGACTGCTAGGAACATCCTCAGATGCCATTTCCACACTGCGATGGCTCACAATAACATTGCTATCCTGTTGCACTTTAACTATTCAAAAATATATATATTTATATATGACATATATAAATATATGTACTTAATTCAGCAAGCAATTGAGTTAGGTGTAAGTTGGAAAGATTCAGATGACATATTTGCAGATAGCTTCATGTACTTTAGACCAGTGCTTCTCAAACGCTGGACAACACGAATCTCCTGGGGTCTTGTCAAAATGCACATTCTGACTCAGTCAGTCTGGGGTGGGCCCAAGATTCTGCACTTTTCTTTTTTTTTTTTTTTTTTTTTTTTTTTTGAGACGGAGTCTTGCTCTGTCGCTCAGGCTGGAGTGCAGTGGCCGGATCTCAGCTCACTGCAAGCTCCGCCTCCTGGGTTCCCACCATTCTCCTGCCTCAGCCTCTGGAGTAGCTGGGACTACAGGCGCCCGCCACCTCGCCCGGCTGGTTTTTTGTATTCTTTAGTAGAGACGGGGTTTCACCGTGGTAGCCAGGATGGTCTCGATCTCCTGACCTCGTGATCCGCCCGTCTCGGCCTCCCAAAGTGCTGGGATTACAGGCTTGAGCCACCGCGCCCGGCCGATTCTGCACTTTTCTAACATGATCCCGGGTGAACTTGACGCCGGTGGTAAAGGGACATCACTCTGAGTAGTGACCTTGTTGGTTTTAGGGATTTTCCTGAAATTACTTTAGAAACTCTATGGATCACAATGCTTCTTCACAATACAAAAGTTCGAGGTTTACTTTTTTTTTTAATTATACTTTAAGTTCTAGGGTACATGTGCATAACGTGCAGGTTTGTTACATATGTATACATGTGCCATGTTGGTGTGCTGCACCCATCAACTCGTCAGCACCCATCAATTCATCATTTATATCAGGTATAACTCCCCAGTGCAATCCCTCCCCCCTCCCCCCGCCCCATGATAGGCCCCAGTATGTGATGTTCCCCTTCCCGAGTCCAAGTGAGCTCATTGTTCAGTTCCCACCTATGAGTGAGAACATGCGGTGTTTGGTTTTCTCTTCTTGTGATAGTTTGCTAAGAATGATGGTTTCCAGCTGCATCCATGTCCCTACAAAGGACGCAAACTCGTCCTTTTTTATGGCTGCATAGTATTCCATGGTGTATATGTGCCACATTTTCTTAATCCAGTCTGTCACTGATGGAGGTTTACTTTTTATAAAATTCAGCCAGCTGACTAATGCTGTCTGTTTTTCACAAGACTGGCTTTAGTCGTTTAAGGCGAAGAGTCACACTATAGCAGAGAAAAGGTCAGCTTTCGGATAAAAAACAAGGATAAATAGCAAGTGGCATCCGCCTGTCCCCCAGCATAAGCAGCCGTGACGGCCAAGGTGGGAGAGAAAACAGCATCTGAAAATACTGAAAATACCCTGATCCCCTCCCACCTCCACTCTGCAGTTGACACCCTGTGGCCATTGTCAGGATCAGCTACAAGAGGAAACTTACTTCTCTGGAGTCATCCATTTGTTCCAGATTCAAACCACCTGTAGCTTTGATCGGCTTTTCTCCTTAAAACAATCCAACAAAGAATCATGGCTGTTCCTGTGACTTGAGTTAGACAGTGTGGGTTTCTGTTGCGTTTGTTTGTTTTTACTTAAGTCTTTTAATTTATAACCATTTCTCCTCTTTTTTTTTGCGGGGAGGGAGAGTTGCTCTGTCATCCAGGCTGGAGTGTAGTGGCATGATCTCGGCTCATTGCAACCTCTGCCTCCTGGGTTCAAGCAATTCTCCTGCCTCAGCCTCCCGAGCAGCTGGGACTACAGGCGCCCGCCAAAACGCCCGGCTAATTATTTTGTATTTTTAGTAGAGACGGAGTTTCACCGTGTTAGCCAGGATGGTCTCGATTTCCTGACCTCATGATCCGTCCGTCTCAGCCTCCCAAAGTGCTGGGATTACAGGCTTGAGCCACCACGCCCGGCCTGTTGCTTCCATTTCTATCTTATTATGCTATGTCTTGGAAAGTTGTTGTAGTTATTATTTTTGATGGGTTCATCTTTTAGTCTTTCTACTCTAGATATGGGTAGTTTACACACTACAATTGCAGTGTTAACATATTCTGTGTTTTTCTGTGTACTTGCTGTTACCAGTGAGTTTGGGACCTTCAGATGATTTATTCTTGCTCACTAACGTACTTTTCTTTCGGATTGGAGAGCTCCCCCACTTTTTTTTTTTTTTTTTTTTTTTGAGGCAGGGTCTCGCTCTGTCAGCTAGGCTGGAGTCCAGTGGCACAATCTCGGATCACTGTAACCTCTGCCTCTGCCTCCCGGGTTCAAGCAATTATCCTGCCTTGGCCTTCCAAGCAGCTGGGATTACAGGTGTGTGCCACCATCTGGCTAATTTTCACCATGTTGATGGGGTTTCACCATGTTGGCCAGGCTGGTCTTGAACTCTTAACCTCAAGTGATCCGCCCACCTCGACCTCCCAAGGTGCTAGGATTACAGGCATGCGTCACCACGCCCGGCTAATTTTTTGTATTTTTAGTAGAGATGGGGCTTCACCATGTTGGCTAGGCTGATCTTGAACTCCTGACCTCAGGTGATCCACCTGCCTCGGCATTCCAAAGTGCTGGGATTACAGGTGTGAGCTACCATGGCTGGCTGAAGAACTCCCTTTAGCATTTCTTATAGAACAGGTATGGGGTTGATGAAATCCCTCTGCCTTTGTTTGTCTGGGAAAGTCTTTATTTCTTCTTCATGTTTGAAGGATATTTTTGCTTCAGGCACAAGCACCCCTGTGGCCACCATAGCTGGGACTGTGCTGGTCAGACCTGAATGCTATCCTAGAATAAAAGTTTTTTTTTTTTCTCCTTTAGCACTTTAAATATGTCAGACCATTTTCTCCTGGCCTATAACGTTTCTGCTGAGAAGTCTGCTGCCAGATGTATTGGAGCTCTGTTGTATGCTATTTGTTTCTTTTCTCTTACTGATTTTAGGATCCTTACTTTATTCTTGACCTTTGGGAGTTTGATATGAAATGTCTTGAAATGTTATTTGGGTTAAATCTGCTTCATGTTCTGTAACCTTCTTGTACTTGAATATTGATTTCTTTCTTTAAGTTTCGGAAGTTCTCTGTTATTATCCCTTTGAATAACCTTTCTACCCTGATCTCTCTTTCTACCTCTTCCTTAAAACCAGTAACTCTTAGATTTGCCCTTTGAAGCTACTTTCTAGATCTTATTGGTATCCTACATTGTTTTTTATTCTTCTTTCTTTTGTCTCTTCTGTGTATTTTCAAGTAGCCTATCTTCAAGTTCACAAATTCTTTCTTCTGCAGGATTATTTCTGCTAAGAGACTCTGAAGCATTCTTCAGTAGGCCATTTGCATTTCTCAGCTCCAGTATTTCTGCTTGATTCTTCTAAACTGTTTCATTCTCTGTTAAATTTATCTGACAGGATTTGGAATTCCTTCTCTGTGTTGCCTTTGATTTTGTTGAGCTGCCTCAAAACAGCCATTTCGAATCCTCTGTCTGAAAGTTTACATATTTCTGTGTCTCCGGAGTTGGTCACTCGTACCTTATGTAGTTTGTTCCGTGAGGTCATGTTTTCTTGGATGGGTTTGACGCTTGTGGATGTTCGCTGATGTCTGGGTATTGAAAAGTTAGGTATTTATTGTAGTCTTCATAGTCTGGGCTTGTTTGTATCTGTCCTTCTTGGGAAAGCTTCGCAGGTACTTGGAGGAACGTGGGTGCTGTGATCTAAGTCTTTCTCTGGTCACTGCAGCCATATCTGCTTTAGGAGGCACCCCAATCCCGGGAATGCTGTAGTTCTTGCAGACTCTTAGTTGTATCCCCTTGGTGGTCTTAGGTAAGATCTGGGAGAATTTTCTGGATTACCAGGCAGAGACTTTTGTTCTCTTTGCTTACTTTCCCTCATACAAACAGAGTCTCTCTCTTTCTCTTTTTGTCTCTGTGCTGAGCTGCCTGGGGCTGGGGAAAAGGTGACACAAGCACCCCTGTGGCCACTATCACCTAGACCTGAAGCCAGCACAGTCCTAGGTCATGCCCAAGGCCTCCACGGCTCTGTGACCACTGCTCGGCTACCACCTATATTCATTCAAGGCCCAAGGGCTATACGATCGGCAGATGACAAATCCAGGCAGGTTTGTATCTTTCCCTTCAGGGCTGTGAGTTCGTCCCAGCCCCAGGTGGGTCCGAGATGCCGTCTGATAGCCAGGGCCTAGAGTCAGAAACCTTAGGTGTCCACCTGATGCTCTCTTCTACTGTGGCTGAACTGGCACCAAAGACACAAGATAAAGTCCTTCCCATTCTTCCCTCCTTCTCTTCTCTCCAATTTCCTCCAGTAGAGGAGTCTGTCCTCATGGCCACCACTGCCCTAGGCCCATGGCAATTACTGCCTGGCTACAGCCTATGATGTTTACTCAAGGTTCAAGGGCTCTTCAGTCAGCATGTGGGGAATGCTGTCAGTCTTGAGTCTCTCCCTTCAGGGCAGGGGGCTTCCCTCTGGCCCAGGGCAGGTCCAGAAATACTGTCCAGGAGCCAAGGCCTACAACTGGGGACTCAGGAGCTCACTTGGTGCTCACCCACCTGTGGCCGAGCTAGTGCCCAAGCTGCAAGACCAAGTGCCCTTGACTCTTCCCTCTCCTTTCCTCAAGCAGAAGGAGTCTCTCCACACAGCCACCACAGCTGGGAATGTGCTGGGTGGTCACACCTGAAGCCAGCACAGCCCTGAGTCTTGCCCAAGGCCCTTGGTGAGCACTGCTTGGCTACCACTACTTATTCTTCAGGGCCCAGAGCCTCTTCAGTCAGCAGGTGATTACTTCTGCCAGGACTAAATCTTTCTCTTCAAGGCAGCAGGTTGTCTTTTGGCCACAGGGGTGTTTAGAATGTCATCTGGGAACTAGGGCTTGGAAGGGGGGCCTCATGACTCTGCCCAGTGCCCTATTCTGCTATGGCAGAGCTGGTACTCGCATTGCAAGACAAAATCCTTTTTATTCTCCTGTCTCTTCTCCTCAAGAAGAGAGAGAGGGTCTCTGCTGGAGCTGCAAGCTGCACTGCATGGGGTTAGAGGAGGAATGATGTGAGCACTCTCTCGGTTGCCTCCGCTGATATCTTACTAGGTTTCCTGCACTCCAAGTCCACCCGCTCTGAGTCCAGCACAGCACCAGGACTTGCCCAGGAATTGCAGTCCATGCGGCCTAGACCGCCTTTCAAGTTTACTCAGCACCCCAGAGCACTGCAGCCCACAGTGGCAGGGCTTGCTGGAACTCGAGTTCTGACTGCTGGGATGAACAATTTGCCTGGTTAGGGCTAGTCTAAATCCCTTCATGGGTGTCGGCTGAGTTCTGCCCTGCATTGCTCTCTGCTATGACAGGGCAGCACTGAGCTCCAATGCAAAGTCCCACAATCACTGCACTCTCCCCTCGACAAGCACACAGATTCTCTCTTCTTGCCATGCAGCTGCTGCTGAGGGATAGGGGAGGAGTGGTGTGGGCAACTCAAGACTGTCTTTCCTACCCTCTTCACTGTATCCTTCCTTAATATGATGTTAAAACCAGTACTGTGATTGTTATTTGATTTTTGGTTCTGATGAAGATGCTTTTGTGTGTGGATAGTTGTTCAATTTTGCATTCTTGTGTGTGTGGTGGGGGAACAACCACTGGAGGCTTCTATTTGGCTGTCTAGCCCTGCCCCCCACCCCCATCAACTTTGCAACTAGTGGTTTTAACATCCGTTTTATATGATTGCCTAGATCCAATATTCTATGAGATAATATTTTTTTAGTTGGAATTATTCTATAAAGAAGAACTTTCCAGCTGGGCATGGTGGCTCATGCCTATAATCCCAGCACTTTGGGAGGCAGAGGTGGGAGTATTGCTTGATCCTAGAAGTTCAAGACCAGCCTGGGCAACATAGTGAGATCCTGACTCCACAGAAGAAAAGAAAAATAACTTTTCTTCTTCAATTGTTTAGGTTACTCTGAAATACAGTTTTTGTATAGGAAGGTCAGCCATCACTGCTTGATTCTTTCTCTTTGATAATTTTTGGAACAAGTTGCAATGGTGACCGTGAAAAATATATTTCACTTAGTACATGCAGTTGCAGTTGCTTTTCTTTGTGATGCTCAAATTCTCCCATCTTTGGCCAGTGGAAGTGCATTCAGATTGGATTCTATATTCTACTGACATCATCTCAGTAGTCTTTGATAATTCCCTTGCTTTCTGGCAAAACAAAATGTTTCGGGTTCATCTTGGTTCCTTTAAATGTGAAATTGTATTTAGAGACTACAACCTGGGTGCCATGGGTACTCATTGCTACTGAGTTATTATTGTTCTGAGCTTTTTCAGTGAGCAGAGTACTTGGCCTTATGTCAATATTTTTCCAGTCTTTTTGGTCTTCTGAAGTTCTTCTCTTGTGGATTGCTCAGGACGGGCTCATGAAAGCAATACTCCTGAGTTTTTGCATGTTTATAACTGTTTATCTGCAGCCTTTTTTCCTCAAGGCCAGTTTGGTTGGACATAAAATCTGTGGCTCATATTTTTTGTCTTTGAATATCCTACATGTCATTTCATTGTCTTCCAGCATGAAGTGCTATTTTATAAAAGTCTGAAGGCACTCTGATATTACCCCCTTGTAAATGACTTTGTCTTTTTGCCTGAATGTCAAAAACATTTTTTCTTTTCTTTTGGAGTCTGTAAGTTTTACTCCAATATGTTTCAGTGCTAGTTTCCTGGCTCGGTTTTCCCAGAATGTGGAATGTTTCTTCCATATCTAATTCAAGCTAATTTTTATTTCAGGAACTTTTGTTAAATGATAAGTTTTAGTGTCTGGCTCTGTTCCTGTGCTTCGGTACTTGTTTGGGATTCTCATTAACATGTTAGATCTTTGTTGTTTATTCTCCATCACTTTTCTCTCAAATTCTTTTTATCTTTTCCATTTCTTTTTTATTTTAAAAAAGCATTTTAAGAGCAGTTTTAGGTTCACAGCAAAATTCCCATATACCTGCAACATACTCCACATTTTTGGTAGTGCTACTAAAGGTGCATTTGCTGTGGAGACGAACCTACATTGACCCATTTTCTCCTGAAGTCCATAGTTTACGTTGGTGTTCACTCTTGGTGTTGTACATTCTGTGGGTTTTGACAGAGGCATAACAACATGTATTTACCATTACAGTACCATACAGAGTATTTTCAGTGCCCTGAAAACTCTCTGCTCTCCACCTGTTTATCCTTCTATCCCCTCAACCCCTGGCAACCACTCGTTTTTGGGTTTTTTTTTCTGTCTTTCTTTCTTTCTTTTTCTTTTGTTTTCTTTTCTTTTCTTTTTACTTTTGCCATAGTTTTGTCTTTTCCCAAATGTCATATTTGGAATATCTTTTTTGATTTTTAAGACATTTTTCCTTCTCATCTTTGATTTCTCTTAAAACATCGCTCACTGTGTTTATTTGCTCTTCTGTTCCTTTTAATTCAGTCTTTATTTTGAAATTATTTTTGTTCTTTTATTTCCAGTACCTTCCTGAGTTCCGTTCCAGCTCTTGTCAAATCTTCCTTTTCCTCAACCACCTCATCCTTGATTCTGGCTTATGCTGTTTTTTTTTTTGTTTTTTTTTGTTTTTGTTTTTTTAAGGCTCTATCTTCTCTTCATTTCTTTTGGCTGGTTTTGAAATGATGGGTCAGTTTACATCCGCTCTGTGGGCATGTCTTTCTGGTGGGTTTCATTATCTGCAGAGACGTTATACTCCATCTGATTCTTCCTCGCTCTCTGTTTAATAAAGACTTTGCACGAAATTGGAGGGTGCATCTTTTCTGTTGTTCATCTTTTAAGTGAGTTGAATATGCTTATACTTTAGAGAGAAGAGATGGAACATGATTTACCTTTTTCTAACTTCATAGTTCTCTAATTCTCTCTTCGGCTGTTTTCTCAAAGTGATAAAAATATATACGGACTAGTGCTACCTCCTCTGCTTCTCTACCCTCTTTAATCTAAACTTTCTTTTTCCTTTGTCTGTCCCGTGATCAATTTGGAATTTACTCCAAATTGTCTTTCAGTGAGAGATTTTGTCTTAGAATGAAGCTTCTTTCATACTAGAAGAAAACATAGGGTAAATCCTCCATGACATTGATTTGGGAAATTATTTTTAAAGATGTGAACCTAAAAATACAGACCCCAAAAGCAAAAATAGACAAATAGGATTACATTAAACTAAAAAGCTTCTGTACGGCCAAGGAAACAATCAACAGAGTGAAGAGACAACCTACAGAATGGGATAAAATATTTGCCAAACACACACTGATAAGGGTTAATATCTAAACTATATAAGGAACTCAAACAACTCAATAGCAAGCAAACAACCCAATGTAAAAGTGGGCAAAGGATCTGAATAGATGTTTCTCAAATAAAGAAGGAAGCTTTATTCTGTGAACATCTAGAGTGTGCAGCACCCAGACTGTCCCTGCACATCAGTCTTGTAGCATCATTGTCAATTTGCTGCCACCCACAAATTGATTCCTGCAGCATCTCCCTTAATTCCACCTGTTCTCAAACAGGCTCTCCATGCTTTTTGGTGAGCACCTGTTGGTGATTTGGGTGTTTTCATATCCTCGGGGATGTCAGATGTTGTCTGTGGATCTTTAGATTTACTATCTTATTTGCTGTGTTTTTACGTAAGGACTTAGAGAGCCCAAAAAATGACACTGCCACCACCACCATTTTTCCAGAATCACAAAAATCTTAATGAAGTTTCTACCGTAAGAATAATACATACTCTTTCATTGTTACATTGCCTTCCTCTCTCTGATCTTTCTGCCTCCCACTTATCAGAATCCTCGTGATTATATCAGGCCCCACTGGAAAATCCAGGATAACTTTCCCACCTTAACATCCTTACTGTAACCCCACCCACACGATCAGTTGATATTGACATTATGTTCCCCCAAGGCAATGTAGAGGCTGCCAGATCCTTGGTTTCAGTTCTGAGTGCAAGACCTGCAAACAAAGCTTTGCATCCTGGGGTGGAATGTATCGAATAATCTACATATGTTATCTGGAATTCTTCTGTAAAAAACACGTGTCCTTTCTCCCTCATTAATTTATTTATTCAATCGTTTATTTGTGGCATAGACTCGTATACTTTTATACTTTGGGATATAGTCTAATACTAAATTTTTAAGTTTTGTTTTTCAGATGGCTTCAGTTTTCGCCACTGGGAACTCTTTCAGGTTGGTTACTGTGTCCCTTGGATTTACCTCCATCATTGTTTATGTGTGTGTGTGTGTGTGTGTGTAGAAAGCCCTATTGCCACTTGCCCCCCAACATTGTTTTTTGAGTACTTTCTGGCACTACAAGACACTCCAGGCTCATGACATGTTTTCCCTGCCTCAGCCCTAGAATCAGCCCTGATTCCTTTCATTGGAGAAAGATATTTGGAAACCAAGTTCTGTGTGCTTGGTGTGCTCTCTGTAATAGGTATCACTGCTAAGGCTTCTTGGTACAGAGTTAGAAATATATCTATGTGCACCAACATATATATACACATATATATACATACACACACACACCCCTACAATCATTTCTGCATCTGTCTACCTGGAAGTAAACATGAGTTCGTCCTAATGTCTGATTCCAATCCAGTACCACAGGGTTCATTCTGATCTTGTGTGGCCTTATTTGTAACTTCTTTTTCTGACTACGGTAAATCTGGCTTCCATTTTTAAAAGCATTTATTTATTTCTTCAGTCATTCATGCATTCATCCATAGTTTAATGTAATTCTGAATTAGTAACCCATATCCCCATGTGAAACAAATTTACAACTAGAGTACAGTATTCATGTCACATCTTCTCGTCTTTAGCCTTAGTTTCTACTCAAAGCACCATTTTTAACATTACTTAGGTAATCATTTTACCCTATGTCCTTCAGGAAAGTTATGTCATATATTTCTAATATAGTTAGATTCACTTGTCACAATCTGCTTTCCAGCCTTGTGTTGCTCACATTCGGGTTGATAATTTAAAATTCCACATATTACAGTTTATTCTTTGCGGTGTACCGTTCTGTGAGAGTGGACAACGCACAGTCATATACCCACCACCCCCAAACCATGCAAAACAGTTCCATCACAACTAAAAATTCCCCACCGTGATCTCTGCAATCAGCCTCTACACCTCCCGACAACCGCTGAGCTGTTTTCCATCATTATTGTTTGCCTTTTCCAGAATGTCATACAAATGGAATCTTTTTCCCTTGATCAATTGCTCATTCATTTTCATTCCTGAGTAGGATTTGATTATATGGTGATTGTATAGGTATACCACTGTTTTACTTTTTTATTTCTTTTCTTTTCTTCAGAGACAGGGTCTTGCTGTGTTGCCTAGGCTGTCCTCAAACTCTTGGACTCAAATGATTCTCCCTTCTCAGCCTCCTTAGTAGCTGGGATTATAGGCACACACCACCTCACCTGGCTGTTATCTATCGATTCACCTATTGAATGATATTATTAGTACTTCCAGATTTCTGTTAATAATGATTAAAGCTGCTACCAACATTTATAGACATGTTTTTATGTGCATGTAAGTTTCAAATTCTTTTAGGTAAATACCTAGGAGTGTGACTGCTGGATCACATGCTAAAGCATATGCCTAACTCTATAAAAACTACCAGATTGTCCTCCGAAGCGGCTGCACCATACTCCATGCCCACCAGCAATGAATGACAGTTCTTGTTGGTTTGTGTCCTTAATAGCACTTGGCATTGTCACTTTCTTGGAATGTGTGCCCTCCCCTACATCAGCACCTATTCTTTCTAGGGAAGCCATTGCCCTAGAAACATACTCTGGGACTGAAACTTCCCTTATGGCAAGAGCTGAAGCAAGAGTCATTCCTATTTCTAAATCCAGGTCTTTATTTTGCCTGTGGAAATATGAATGCAGGCATAACTAATAGTTAAGGCTTTTAAAATATATACATTTTGAGGAGGAAAAGAGGAGAGAGAGGAAGAAAGAAGTAAGAAGAAAGAAAAAAGGAAAGAAAGAAGACTCATCTTTGGGGAATTTGCAACATGTTACGTAAGGATGGAATATTGAGGTCAGAATTTGCAATCACAGAACTCAAAAATATAAATCTGTTATAAAATGTTAGTGAAATTATATTTACTGGGGTTTGTTTTTTTAAAAAAGCTAATTTCTGCAATCTGCGAGCTTTCGGCGAGCCAAAAGCTTTGCCCCGGGATGTGATACCAAGGGATCCCGAGGCTTCCTCTTCGTGGGTGAAGGGGCAGTTTGCAAAGATACATGCCTAATGGTCTCATCTTCTAGAACTCTTAGTTGTCAGCTTTTTTGGTTGAGGACATCATTCCAGCCTTCAGTCTAAAAGGCTCTCCCTGGACGTTGCTCTCCTCCTTGAGTTAGAATAGGTCACCCAGGGCCTGGACTCAAGAACGGAGGATAGGGGCTGTCTTTGAATCTCTTTGGCAAGTGAGAAGGAGGGGATGTCTCTTCTCCTGAGATGCTCTTTTCTGTAAAACAGACTCTGGTTTCACAGTGGTTGGATGGCAAGGTGTCTGGATTTGCCTCACAGATCGGAAGCGACCTCAAATGGGGCAGCCTCTTTCCATCTACAGAACTTCTACTTGCCATAGCACTCCCAAAGGCCAGGGTTTCTAGGGCCCCAAAGAGCACACGAGGTGATACCAGATTCAGAAATATGCCTCAAACTGTCTTGGGTAAGTCTGAATTTGAGTCACTACGTTGTACCTTCAGCTTTCTGTTATATACCCATTATCAGGTGGTGGTGGAGTAAAGTTGGGGAGGAGAAAGGTGACTAAATAATCTTTCATTTATAAGAAAATTAGATTAAAAAGCCTAAAAACGCCTTGCAGATTCCATAAAAAAGTAATGAGAGTCCTGTGTGCACACTTTTATATACTTGGACCGGGGATACTTTGCACTTTGCAAAGCCCTGCCTGGTGCAGTGTTTCATGTGGACCTCACAGTCAAACCTGGCACTTCACTGGGACTGAGACAAAAGTCCCATTTTCTAGGTGAAGAAACAGGCTCTCTTGGGCAGCCACACAGCTTTTAAAGGGTGAATAGAGCTGGAATTAAACCCTGACCAAGTTCCATGCCACACAGCTGCGGCCACATAGCGTTACCCTGACAGTCGACCCTGTGAAGCAGGAGACAGATGCTGCATTTTCACTGTTGTTTGTCCTCTGTTTTTGTAGTATCCCCGGGAACTTCCCCATCAGCCAGGGGGTTGTCCGCACCACCCTTCACCTGGCTCTCCAGTTGGCTGAGACGCTGCTTCATCTTCATCTGGGTGGCGTTGTACTCAGCCAGGAGGCGTGCAAACCTGGTCTGCAGGGTGTCCAGGGAGGACCCTAGCTGCTCCACCTTCTCCTCAAGGTCCTTGGGGTCCGCCCCTGCCCTGGCCAGCTCCTCATCAATCAGGTTGTCCTTCATCAGGATCTGCCGTCCTTTCTCCTCCAGGGCCTTCTTGGCTTCGGGGTACTCGGTGAGGGCCTCCATGAGATCGTCCTTGGAGAGGCAAAACAGGTCTGAGTAGCCGATACTGCGGATGTTGGCCGTCCTGCGGTTCCCTGATTTGCTCCCCTTGATGTTCAGGATGCTGATCTCCCCGAAGTAGCTGCCATCACTGAGGACCACGAACTGGGTGACCCCATCATCGGCCACCACGGCCAGCTTGCCCTCGTTGATAATGTACATCTCCTTCCCAATGTCTCCCTTCTTGCAGATATAGTCCCCAGGGCTGAACACGGTGGGCCGCAGCTTGAGCACCAGCTCCACCAGCAGCCCCGCTTCACAGTCCTGGAAGATGCGAACCTTCCTCAGCGTGTCCAGGTGCACGTTGATGGCGATCTCGGCCTTCAGCTTGTCTGGGAGGCTCTTGAGCACCTCCTTCTCATCCACTGTCTTCTTGTTGGCCCACAGGTAGTCAAACCACCGGATAACCCGCGTCTCCAAGTCCTTGGTCACCTTGCGGAACTGCATGTACTGCTTGATGGAGTCAATCTTGGCCTGAAACTCTGCCCGCGAGGCGTTCATATTCGAGATCATGGAGCCCACATTGCCCACAATGGTGGCAAAAATCAGAACGCCCACCAAGAAGTCTACGACCACAAAGAGATACTCCTCGTCTTTCACGGGGGGCGGGGTCTCACCGATGGTGGTAAGGGTCAAGGTGGACCAGTAGAGGCTGTAAATGTACTTCCTGGAGAGGCGCCCATGCTCTGGGATTGAGATGTTTGGGTAGACCCAGGAGTCTGTCCCAAAACCGATGAACTTGGAAATAGCGAAGTAGATGCAGGCATTCCAGTGGATGATGATGAGAATGTACAAGACCAAGTTCCCAATCCTGAACATATTGGGGTAGTTGGTCCTCGTCTCTGTGCGGTCAAAGAATTCAAAGAGCCGGGAAAACTTCAGTAGGCGGTTGAACCTCAGTTCTGGGTAGTTCATGCCCATCTTTAAGTAAGCCAGGTCGGTGGGGACCAGGGATAACACATCCAGCTTGAACTGCGTGGTTGTCTTGTAATGCTGCCACAGCCTGTTGGTATCACTGACCATTAAGCCTTGCTCAAGAAAACCTAAAGAAGAAGATGGAGGTCACTCGGGCATCACAGAGGCTGACTTTTTTTGACCATAGTACAAAGAAACATCTTTTACCTCATGGCTACAGAATATGCAGTGATACATATATAATAGAAATGATTTCAAAACCAACACTTCCCATGACTACAGGAAATGCACTCTGATATTTTCTAATCTATGAGGTTCTATCTCTTCTATTGAATTTTTTTAAAACACAGGTCGATTGAATAAATTTAAATATAAATTAGGTATTAGATGATAACGAGGAATGATTATTAAATTTTAAAAGATAAATGGAAATTATATACATATTTTTAAAAAGGATCCTTTAAAATTAGAGATACATGTTGTAAATCAAAAAGTGATGGTGGGCCAGGTGCCGTGGCTCATGCCTATAATCCCAGTACTTTGAGAGGCTGAGGTGGGCGGATCACCTGAGGTCAGAGGTTCGAGACCAGCCTGGGCAATATGGTGAAACCCTGCCTCTTCTAAAAATAAAAAAATTAGCCAGATGTAGTGGCACACCCCTGTAATCCCAGCTACTCGGGAAGCTGAGGCACGAGAACCACTTGAACCCAGGAGGCAGAGGGTGCAGTGAGCCAAGATCGCACCACTGCACTCCAGCCTGGGCAACAGAGTGAGACACTGACTCTTAAAAAAAAAAAAAAGTGATGGAGGCGATCTCAATTGATTTAGAGGTTTATTTTACCAAGGTTGAAAGTACACCTATGAGAAAGAAACGCAAGTCACAGTAGGATCTGTGGCCTGTGCTTTTTCCAAAGAGGATTTTGAGGATGTCAATACTTAAAAGGGACACAGCAGGCAGCAGGCAGGACAGGAAAGAAAGAAAAGAATGGGTGGGTAGGCAATGAAGCCAGTAGTTACATTCTTGTGAAGCTTTGATTAGCACTCAGTGAATCTACATGTGAAAAGAGGGGAGTGGAGGAAAAGCACATTATGCAAACTACATTTTACATAAGATAAAGTAAGCATGTGAAATTACAGCTATCTGTTTGGGAAGAAAAGGAAGGCAGCTTTTGCATGACTCAGTTCCCAAGCGTAACTCTTCCCTTTGGCACAGTGAGTTTGACTTCCTGAGATACTCTATTTTCTATTCAAAACGCTAAAGTGCTTACTGCCTGGGGTTTGCTTACACCAGCCAAGAAAAGAGTGGATGCAACAAAAAAGCAGAAACAAAAACAGGAAAATGAAACAAGAAAAGGGTGGATGAAACAAAAAAGCAGAAACAAAAACAGGAAAATGAAACAAGAAAAGGGTGGATGAAACAAGAAAAGGAACAGACGAAACAAGATGGGCAGAATGTTGGTAACAGCTGGAGCTGGGTGAGGGTACATGGGGATTCATAACAGTATTCTCTCTGCTTTTGCGTACGTTTGAACATATTAATAATAAAAATTTAAAAAACACAGGCCATGGCCTCCCAAACTGATTTCACCAGTCAGCAGTGGGGCACAACCTGCCTTTTGAAAACATCTCGCAGGAACACAGCTGTCCTTGGTTGCACGTGACTGTTACCCAAGAGGCTTTAAAAATTTATGAAGTTCGGGACCCACCCCCAAAGAATCTGACTGGTCTGGAGATGGGCTGGACACCTAGAGCCAGGGGCATTATGATGGGTGAAATCAATTAAGGAGGCCATGACCCGCATTCTTTTTTGTTTTTTACATTTTCAAACATGCACAAAAGTAGAGAGAATGATAGAATTAGTCCTTTTGAAGTTGTGGTGGGCATCAGTATTTCCCCGAGGGCTGTGTGAAATGCAGAGTGCCAGCCTGCAACCTAGAGTTGGCTCCTGGAAGTTGGGGGCAAGTCCAGCAAGTGCCACGTGATGCTAGTGCTGCGGGTCCAGGCCACTGAGGCTAGACTGGGGTAGGACGTCCCACTCTGCTCAAACTGAAAATCTAGTGTGCTGTCACAACGAAGAACACCCTGCTTCCCAGCCCCCAGTTCTTCTTAGCATTATTTGTTACACATGAGTTACTGAGGGCCTTGATCATATGTAGCCTCCTGTGCCTCCAGCCTCTTCCCCACTTCTTTAAGATGTCTTCTCACAATTCTAATGATGTTTTCCTTGGAGTGTGATTCCTGTGCCTCCGTCTCTCCCAGCTTCTTGCTGAATCTTGAGTTGCTGAATCTTGACTTTGGGTAGTATCCCAAATTCCTGGGATACTACCCAAGCACAAGAAGGCGTAGGGTTAATGTCTGAGTCAGGGTGTCTCATCCCACTGAAGCTGGGCTGAGACCAGGGAACATCAGCCCAGTGGGCCACTTACAGAGCTCGTGTGTCTATGGAGTTTAACATGACTGCAGTAGGGGAGCAGATGGCCAGGGCTGGCTAGGTCACCCATGCAAGCCTGAGCCTGTGTATCTGAGGTCTTCTAAGTTATGATGCTAGGCACCAGTGTGGAAGCAAATGGTGGACCAGTCTGGCATGGCTGGGCAGTGACTGTGGACTTTGGACAAGTCACTTGGTGTCTCTGACACTGGTTTCTAAATCAGCAAGATGGGAAGGTAATCGTGCCTGTGCTTCTTGTCCCATGCAGTGGTTCTAATGAAGAAGCCAGACGCACTTGAAATATTTTGTACATAGAGCCACACAGAGGTTGGCTATTGTGATCTGCTGGTGTTTGCACCAACAGCTATGGCATAGCATTATTTTATTTATTTATTTTTTTTTGAGACAAGGTCTTGCTCTGTAACCTGAGGCCATGACTCCCTTTAGTCTTGACCTCCTGGGCTCAAGCAATCCTCTCACCTCAGCCTCCTGAGGCACACACCAACAGGCCCAGCTAATTTTTGCTTTTTGTAGAGACAAGGTCTTGCTATGTTGCCCTGGCTAGTCTGGAACTCCTGGCCTCAAAGGACCCTTCTGTCTTGGCCTCTCAAAGTGCTGGGATTACAGGTGCCTGCACCCATGACTGGCCTGGCAGTTTTTAGTTCAAAAATCCTGGAAACAGGGCCTCTACCAGCTTAGGCAGTGTCTTGGTGCAGATTAGAAAAAGATGTCCCAAGGGCACACAGTTCAGCACCTAAGAAATGTGAGGCGGTGAGGATCCTTTCCCATCTCCAACCAGAGATGATTTGAAGGAAGTTCTCACTCACCAGGGCCCTATTTCAGGTTTTCATTCTCCACATGTTAAAACTCCTCTGAAAGCCACGGAGTAACATGTCCTGGATCCTCTGACTGTCTGAGAAGAGAAACTCCAAGATTGCCTGAGCTCTCATTCCTGCTCACCCCAGTGTCGATAGTGAGAGCTGGAGGGGTCCTTCAAGATTGCAGTTCTGCCTGCTTATTTCTTTTCTTTTCTTTTTTTTTTGACAGAGTGTTGCTGTGTCACCCAGGTTGGAGTGCAGTGGCATGATCTCCACTCACTGCAACCTCTACCTCCCGGAATTCAAGTGATTCTCCTGCCTCAGCCTCTCAAGTAGCTGAGATTACAGGCACATGCCAGCAGGCCCAGCTAATTTTTGTATTTTTAGTAGAGATGGGGTTTCACCATGTTGGCCAGGCTGGTCTTGAACTCCTGACCTCCAGTAATCTGCCCACCTTGGCCTCCCAAAGTCCTGGGATTACAGACGTGAGCCACTGCGCCTGGCCCAGCCTGCTTGTTTCAGAGGTGACAAAAAGAAGGCTCAGAGAGACAGCCTGACTTGCTCAAGGTTACACAGCTTGTTGGAAGGGCAGAGCCCATAGCTTAGGTGTCCTGGCCCCTGCTCAGAGTCCTGTCCAAGGGTTCCGTGTAGAGGGGCTTGAGGCCGCACCACCTACCCTCACGGTCGCAGGTCCCCGGACCTGCCTGGCCTCTCATGGTCAAAGATCGGCAATGTCCCATCCACTGTGCTGGGTCTCCCGGAACATCCTGTGGGCGCCACGGTCCCCTCCCCAGGCCTGGGGCACACTCACCCGTCCGAGCTCGCACAAGCACATCCAAGGCATACAGGACATCTGCCGAGTAGTCCAGGAGCAGCCACAGCATCAGGTACTCGGACTGCAGCTCATCGAAGCAGGCCCTAAAGATGCCAAGCGGGAGACGGATGGCTGTGTGTGTTTCTGGAGCACGGGTCACCCATGTGTGGGCACTGGCTCCGTGCTGAAGACGCTGGATCATGTCATCTGGGAATGGCCCTGCCTGCGGTGTCACCACCTCAGCATAATCACCCCAGTTTCAGATAAGGCAACACTGTCTCTGAGAAGCTTTTCTGTCCCACAGTCACAGAACTCCTGAGAAGAGCTAGGACTGACCCCAAGGAGTGGCCCCATTGCCTCTCAGCAGAGATCTACAAGATCCCAGGAGGTACTGTTTTCCAGGCCTCACTGGCAGAATCAGGTAAAGGGGCTAAGGACCTGCCCTTTCTGGGGTCAAATTTCTACAAAAAAATAAGAGAATTTCTGAGAGATTAACAATGGAACAGGCAGTAAATATTTTCTACCTTCTCCATCTTTCTGCTGTTTCCCACACAGGCAGCACCCCCAGCTCTTCTCCTAGCCTCACGGGCACAGCAGCCCGCCCCTGCCGCCCCACTGCAGCTTGCTCAGCACCCCAAAGCCTCCTGCCATATATATATACAGAGCCGGGGGTGGTGGCTCATGTATGTAGTCACAGCTACTCAGGAGGCTGACGCAGGAGGTGGACGCTTTAACCCAGGAGGTGGAGGTTGCAGTTAGCTGAGATTGCGCCACTGAACTCCAGCCTGGGTGACAGAGTAAGACTCTGTCTCAAAAAAAAAAAAAAAAGGAGCAGCTTGTCCCTGCCTCCCTACCCTGCAGCACATTCAGAACCACCCACTTATCCCTCCAAAGAGAAGCAACCACCCCTGCATCCTCCTCGTACAACTCACTTGAGGGGACCCCACAGTGCCGGAACTCTGACTGTCCACCTTAAGCTCAGTTCTCCACCCATGCTTCAGAGCACCCTGATGGTCCTCTTGGGGAACCTTCTATTTTTAAAGGGAGAAACTGAGGCACAAGAACTAAGTGGTGGCCGTGAGGGGTCCAGGCCTCAGGCCTCCCGAGTGAGAGTTGGAGCTCTGCCTCCTTGGCCTGGTGCCTGGTTCCCTCCTTTCCGCTGCATCTCCCACCCCTGCTGCTCACCTGCAAATAAGCAGACACCAGTTATAGAAGACAGGCAGGGCGATGGCCGTCAGCCAGCGGTAGTACAGGTTGCTGGAGGGGTCCACCACGATTGCATCCTTCTTCGTCTTCCTCCTGGTAACCCACACACACACAAACAGCAGACTGTTTCAAGACTGTAGCTTTGGAGGGTTTTAGAGACCTGGATTCCCTTAGAGACCCTACGGCCATTTTAGGCTGAAGCCCAAGATGTGGCTTTCCACAACAGGGTCCTCTTAGTTATCAAGGGAGTCACATGGAGTGTCCCTGTAGGGGAAGACAGGCCGGGAAGTAGGGCAGACTCCAGAGGTCCTTTTCTCCCAGTTCAGTCCCAGGAAGTCACAGTTGACTATAAGGTTATGGTGATGACATTCCCACATGGCCATGGCAACATCCACACCCTTCAGGATGCTGAGAATGAAAATGCAGCATGGCAATGTCACAGAGGTCTGCTGAAGTCTGGGGAACTTCCAGAAAATGCTGATTCCCAGGGCCCACTCACCTCTTCCAGGGCTGGGCCTGGAAATGTGCATTTAAGCATTGCCTGGATAGTTCTGAGGCAGCTCCTCTCTGGATAGAGTTGGGGAGCCCCACAGTATTCCCTGGAGAACCCTCTCCACCTCCCTCACTGTGTGTGGACGTTGTAAAGGCTTATTTCCAAGCGCTTGCATCGCGCCTCTCCATCAAAAGCCTGGGAATAACCTGTTATGTGGGCCCGCACTTAATGAAAAACATAGCTTAGAGGGCTTAGCTTTTATTCTTAGAATTTCCCGCAGATTCAAGTTTACAGGCTGTACTGGAGACTTCCTTTTCGTTGGGTCCATGTGTCCCCTCTGCCATCCCATGTGACCCACGCTGGCCTAGACTTGCAGAGTGCTCCTGTGGCCCATCGGAGACCCCAGGGACTTCCTGCCTTCACCGGGATACTGTGGTGCGAGGTCACTCACCGACAGGGCTTTGGGACGTTTCCAACAGCTCTCATCACCACTGCATCTGGGTGAAAGTTTGTGAACATTGTATCTTCCAGTGCCCCAGAGAAACCCTCAGCCTACCCTGACTGTGTGGCCCACTTGTGAGGGCAAACGAAAGGCTTCGAGTGGGGGGGTCACATGAGCAGGCTCACAGGGACAGCCCCCGGCTGCCCATCTGAGGCTGCAGACAAGCAACTCTCTTTACTTGTAAGCCGCCTTGAGTTCTCAGAGCTCGGAGAGGATTCTTTCTGCAAGATGGGGGCTTCACATGGTCTCAAGAGGCATGGTCTGCAGCCTGGGACCGACTTTTCCTCAGCTCCAAGCACCCCCTCCCCTCCAGGGCCGACGCTAAGGCCCCCTGAGAGCGTTGCTCCAAGACACACAGCCCTGGAGCCCTGCAGGGAGGGGTCAGGCCTGCTGGGACCATGGCACCCGGTCCTTAGAGGCAGCTTCCTTCAGTACTTCCTCTTCTTGTTTTAGGTGGTTTTTCTCTCTTCTTTTTTTCTCTTCTTTCTTTTCTGCCTTGTTGCTGGATGACGCCGAGGAACAGTGAGCAGTCTTCATATATCAACGACATTACTAAGTGGAAAGGGCAGGCTGCAGAGTGACGGAGACATGGCGCGGCGTGCGGCATAGTGGAGAGGGGCACAGCGTGCGGCGTCGTGGTGAGAGGGCGTGGCGTGCGGCGTCGTGAGAGGGGGCGTGGCGTGCTGCGTCGTGGAGAGGGGGCGTGGCTTGCAGCATAGTGGAGAAAGGGCGTGGCGTGCGGCGCAGTGGAGAGAGGGCGTGGCGTGCGGCGCCGTGGAGAGGGGGCGCGGGGGGCGGCGGCGTGGGGAGGGGGGTGTGGCGGGCGGCGCAGTGGAGAAGGGTGTGGCGTGCGGCGCCGTGGAGAGAGGGCGTGGCAAGTGGGTACTTCCAGCGCGTTGGGACGGAATGGGGTTATTGATTTGCTATTATTATTCCTGAAGCATGAGGTAAACCACCCCATTGAGCATACACTGAGAAATTAATGGCTCCGTCTAATGTTCTACAATTTCTGATCTGTTTTCGTGAGCTCCTGGGAAGTCACAAACAGCCAGAGACTGGAGACGTTTTGAGGTAGTAGGACAGAGACCCAAACCCACACACTGAGGTTGGGAAAGTTCCTCGGAGTTTTGGAAATCCCACTCCAGGCTGTCTGTTCTGAATGGAAGGGTGTGGCCTGTCCGTTGTTCTTGAAACCTGTCTCTGCATCAAATGAAAACCTGGGCCTTAATGAGAAAGCCAGTGAGCAATAAGGGAACCAAAATTCGAAGAGGCGGGTCTGTGACGCGTGTAGTGGCAAACACGTGTCGTCGCAGGCTCCCAAATGTGGCCGGGCTCAGACACCCCTTCAGACTTGGTTGGCTGCGGGGTGGTTCCGGCAGTGTCCGCAGGACCGTCCTGTGAGCGCAGGGTTTTTTCCAACATATGACTTTACACTGCTCCCTCTTCTCTACTGGGTGTCTTTTAAGGGCTAGGAACTCTTATAAAGTTATGTAATGAATACATGTAACATTTCTTCAAGGCAGACAGTGATGCCCCATTGAACAGTTGAGGAAACAAAGGTTGTGGAAGGGACAAGCCCTGGAGTACCCTTTGGGCCCCTCTGATTTCTCTCTTCCACACGCTGAAGGCAGGCATGGGCTGAGAGATAAATTCTGCTAATTAAACACTCATTGAAAAAGATCCATCCACAATTACCTAACACTACCTATGGAAATAATCGAGGCTGTGTGCAACGCATGTGGAAAAATAATCACTGCCATTATTCATGACAGTCAAAAAGGGAGAGCCACCGAATCACACGACCGTACAGCTCATCCTCCACGGTGAATTCTATGTGGCCATTTAAAACGCTGTTTCAGAAGACATGGGAAAACAGCTCTAAGTTAAAAAGCAGACTACAAAAGAGTTTACCATAATAGCTGGATCAGTTTTCTATTTCTGCCGGAACAAATTACTGCAAAGCGACGCAACATAAATGTCTTATCTTGCAGATCTGTAGGTCAGAAGTCTGCTGTGGATCTCACCAGACTAAAATCAAGGTGTTGACAGGGCTGCCATTCCTGTCAAGGAAAGTTACCCCTCCTCTGTCTTCCAGGGTGATGTGAACCCTGGTCTCTTTTCAGCCACTGGAGTCAGAGGCTCTAGCGGGGCTCTGATTCCTGCTCATTTGGATCTTGAACAGAATCCAGCCTCTTGCGATTGCGGGGCTGAGGTCCCTGTTTCCCTGCTGGCTGCACCTTTGGAGGCTGTGGCTTCCTTAGCGCCGGTCCCTTTCCTCCATCTTCAAAGCCAGCAGCGATGGGTCGAGTCCCCCTCACACTGTGACTCTCTTCTTCTTCCATTTCCTTTTTCCGGCCCACTCTTCTGCTTTTAAGGACTCAGGTGATTACATTGGGCCCACCCTGATAATCCAGGATAACCTACCTGTGTTAGTCTGTTCTCATGCTGCTAATAAAGACATACCCCAGAGTGGGTAATTTATAAAGGAAAGAGGTTTGGACTCACAGTTCCACATGGCTGGGGAGGCCTCGCAATCATAGCAGAAGGCAGATGAGGAGCAAAGTCACATCTTTTGTGGTGGCAGGCAAAGAGTCTGTGCAGGGGAACCCCCCTTTATAAAACCATCAGATCTCGTGAGACTTATTCACAGCATGGGGAAGACCCGCCCCCACGATTCAATTACCTCCCGCCAGATCTGTCCCACCACACATCGGAATTAGAGGAGCTACAATTCAAGATGAGATTTGGGTGGGGACACAGCCGAGTCAAATCGTTACCTATCTCAAGGACTTTGAATTTAATCACATTTACAAAGTCCCCTTTGCCATGTAAGGTAACCCGTTTACAGGTTCTAAGGATTAGGATGGTAGACATCTTTTGAGGGAGATTGTTCTGCCTATCACACAAGCCAGTATTTATTGAGCACTTACTATGTACCAGGCACTGTTCTGAGCACTTTACACAGAGTAACACATTTAGTCTTCACTCCCACCCTGTAATAAGACACTATTACAATCCTCATTTTATAAGCCAGGAAACAGACACACAGAGAAGTTAGGTAACCGGCTTATATGGTTTGAATCTGTGTTCCTGTCATGGTAGTGGATGTCTCATGGTTTAGCACCAATCCCTTGGTGCTTTGTTTGAGATAGTGAGTGAGTTCTCCTGAGATCTGGTTGTTTAAAGCACCTACCCCACCTTCCTTCTGCTCCTGCTGTGTGAGACTCCTTGCTCCCGCTTTGCCTTGGCCATGATTGAAAGCTTCCTGAGGCCTCCCCAGAAGCAGAAGCTGCTGTGCTTCCTGTACAGCTTGCAGTACCTCAAGCCAATTAAACCAGTTTTCTGATAAATTACCGAGTCTCAGGCATTTCTTTATAGCAATGTGAGAATGGACTAATACACTTGTCCAAGGTCACAAAGCTCTGAGGCAACTGAGTTGGGAAACAGATGCTCTTAACAAGTATATGTATATATAAAACATATTGTATCAATCTCTTTATTCAATACATATGCTTAGGAAGAAGTTGGAAGTGTATTTGTCAACATGTTAATTGGGGCTGTCTCTGAGAGTGGAATTCCACGGTTAGCGTGAAGTGCGATTTTTGTGTGTGTACGCCCCTGTGTGCTTTTCTTGCTTTACAAGTTTTCAGCAAGAGTATTTCAATAAAGTGAATTAGAATAAAAGGTGATTAAAATCATTACATGAAAAGAGCAAGGAAAGTTACCCCTGCTCTGGCCTCCAGGGTGATGTGAACCCCGGTCTCTCTTCAGCCACTGGAGTCTTAACGTCAAGTCACCAGCAGACGGTGCTGCCCTCAAGCTTATTGGGTGAGCTTTGCCCTGCAGTTTAACCAGACCAGACTCAGCTTGCTTTGTGCAAGATTTGTGGCCCTGGATTACGGGCCTTCGCCTGTCCTCTGGCTACCAAACTGCCGAGGGCCTAGGAAAGACCCGGCACCATCGGCTGCATCCCCAAATCCACCCCGCACTGCCCCAAAAGAACCCTACACAGAGCTGCAAAATGCTGCTGGTTTTGGCTGGGAACAGTTTGATGGGGGAGGGAAAAATTATTCAGGACAAACGAGACCATATGAAAATGACAGAAATGGAGTGGAAGAGTCAGGGAAGGTGTTCATAAATAATTTTTGTGTATGCCAGTTGTCCTCATTTTGGGACAGTTCCCAGTTTTGTCCCTTGGTCCTTGGCTTCGAAGTAGACCCGTGAAGTGAGCCCATTTATTGAAAGATTGAAGAGCTGGGTGCAGCCCATGCTATCCACCCACATCCTTGCCCACACCCCAGCCCCAGGACAAAGATGTCTAGAAACCCCCAGGACCTCTGTCCATGGTTTCAGTATCTGGAGCCTCTCCCTGCCTGAAAGACTGGGCTGCAAGGGTGTTTAGTGTCAGGTTTGGCTTTAAGTCTAACACATATCACTATAGCTATTGCTTTGTAGATAAAATCTTCTCATTTTTCATTATGGATGGCATTTGGGTCTCTGGATTTGATGTCCAAATTTATGCAAACAAAAGACATGCTTCCTTCATGGAGAAAATAGAAAAAAGTTCTATCTGAGGAACAAAGAGAGAAATAACAAGAAAAACCCTTGACACATTTCTCTGTCAGTTGGAAGTCAAGAAATCAGCATTTCTCACTGATACTGATATTTTTTCCCTAATCTCCAAGTAAGACTCCCCCTCCGCAATAGTGCCACTCTGTCCCTAATCTGCCACCTTAGTATCTGGCGACGGAGAAAGGAATTACAGTAGGTCACCCTTTCAAGAGGCTATTCTCTGGACATACTTAAATTGCCTTTTTCCACTGCTCTGATTACCCCCCCAAAAATTGGCCCAAATTGGCCTTAAAACAAGGGCATTTCAGGCCAGGCACAGTGGCTCACGCCTGTAATCCCAGTACTTTGGGAGGCTGAGGTGGGCGGATCACGAGGTCAGGAAATCAAGACCATCCTGGCTAACGTGGTGAAACCCCATCTCTACTAAAAATACAAAACAACTAGCTGGGCACGGTGGCTGGGCACCTGTAGTCCCAGTTACTCGGGAGACTGAGGCAGGAGAATGGCGTGAACCCGGGAGGCGGAGCTTGCAGTGAGCTGAGATCATGCCACTGCACTCCAGCCTGGGCAACAGAGTGAGACTCTGTCTCAAAAACAGAAAACAAAAAATGAAAAACAAAACAACAACAACAAAAACAAGGACATTTCACTGGTACTCAAGAGCCTGAGGCTGTAGAATAAGAAAATGCCTTTTCAAATACAAAAAACTAGCCGGGCGAGGTGGCAGGCGCCTGTAGTCCCAGCTACTCGGGAGGCTGAGGCAGGAGAATGGCGTAAACCCGGGAGGCGGAGCTTGCAGTGAGCTGAGATCCGGCCACTGTACTCCAGCCTGGGCGACAGAGCCAGACTCTGTCTCAAAAAAAAAAAAAAAGAAAAAAGAAAATGCCTTTTCATCATTAAGGAGAATCTCCACTGCTCTGTCAAGGAGCTCCGGTTCTGCACCCTCAGATATATCGTGGTACAGAGTGCTACAGCTTAAAGCATTTATCGGATCCAATTCCTTTGCTTTATAGATGAGAAAAATGAGAGCCAAAGAGATCAGACAACTTCCCCAAGAAGTCACACAGATCTCATCCCTCCCCCACTTCTGTCCTCAGGGATGGAGTTCCAACGAAAGGAACAGGATTCTAAAATATTCTACTGGTGTTCTGGGAGTGGGGAGCTGGAGCACTAAGGAGAGAGGCCAAGCTGGGGCTTCTATGGGGTGGAGGGCACCGGGCTTGGGGAGGGCTCCGCAGGGCGTGTGGGTACTTACTCCTCTTCCGTGTTGTTGCTGCTGTTAGTGTTGCGTTTGGCCAGGGGCCAGGCGCTGCGGGGAGGTAGAGAGAACATCAAGGGTCTGAACTTGGTTTCCATTCCTTGGGGCCATTTCCCCAGGGGATTACCATGCCCCCCCCCCCGCCCCCCACCCCCCACCCCATCCCACTGCTTCCAGCCTTTGCACTCACAGCTTGAGGAATACGGGGTGGTATTGTCAAGGCCAAAATGCTTTGTGATTGGTTAGCTCAGATAAAAGGCTTGGGGGAAGGGAGGGTAAACATGGCTAAACTGAGGCTTCTGAAGAAATGAAGATTCAGCCATTTGACTCCTTCCAGCTTCCCTGCCTCAAATTCCACTCAGTTTCCTTCCATTCCACCCTGGATGGGGCCACATGCCGGGCACTAAGAGGGGCACAGAAATGGAGCCCACGTGGCCTCTGCCCTCAGCGCTTCCCTGCCTCCTGGGTGGAGGAGGTCTTTTACCTTCTGCCCCAGGATGGACGCAGCGGCAACAGCGACTTGCTCCCTCAGCTGCAAAGGCCTCTTCCAATTAGCAGGACGAGTAACTGAGCACAGGCAGGATTGTCGCTGTTTTCAGCTTATCCTCCTCCCGTCCTCTCCTACCTCCCCAAATCTTACAACTCCAGGGCCTGACACCCCTGGTCTATGTGAGAATCTGGTTGAAGGTAGGGGCTGGTTTTGCACAAACTGGATATTTATTTAAAGTTGAATTTTGCAGTACTTCATGATGTTCTATAGCAAAAGGTATTATCTCTGACCACCAGAACCCATTTTCAACATGGCTGGGTTAAAAAAGCCAGGCGGTCTCGCGGGGCACTGCAGACTCCTCATAGGCGACCACGAGAACTGGAGCTTGAGGCAGGTGACACCCCCACTGACTCCCGGGACGCCTCTTCCATGATGCTGGATGTCCAGCCACATAAATGCCATTTTGATGACCTTAGCTCCTCCTGCCCAAACCTCCCTCTCCCCGTCTAAGATATGGCCGTTACCGCTTATTTCTGGATTGGTTCTGCTCATCTGAAAATCTCCCAGGAACTGGGACCGCCGTGGGGGTGGGGGGGGGGGGAGGTTCAGCTCTGGGGGGGGGGGGGGGGTGCAGTAGCTGTGTTCACCACGCCTCTGTGCCCGTAACCCCACAAAGCCAAGCCCACACAGGAGAACTAGGACCTGTCTCTGAATACACTTGGCTTTGCCGTGGAGACTTTGCCTCCAGAAAAATTCAAAATCCTCACCCCAGGAAGCCTTGCCGGTTGACTGACACTATCCGCACCGTCGCGTCCATCTGCCTGTGCTGACCCTGCCCGCGAGTGATCCAACAAGTGCCTGTGAGGTGGGTGGGGCCTGCCCCGGATGTGGTCCTAGCTCAACGCTCCATTCGTCTGGTCCCATCCGGAAACGGACAGAGAGTCTAACATTCATCTCTAAGGATGTGGGAAGGTAATTTGGTCAATTTAAATAAGGAAGGCTTTGCTTGCCCAAAAGGAATTAGACCGGTCTGGCTGGCTGGCTTGCTGAGAAAGCTCTGTTTCCCCCTCCCTCTTCCTCTTTCTCCACTTTGTCCTCTTTCTTATCTGTCTGTCTCCTTGTCTTTCTGTCTATGGTGTCCCCCGAGGGTACTGGATGCCCAGTCCTGGGGACCTGGGACCTCCCTGCACTTGTCTGGGCCAGTGCCCAGGCCTTCCCCAGCCTCCTTCCCACAGCCCAGGAAACCCAAGGGTTTGCAGTCCAAGCTCGTGTGAAAACTGCCCTTCCCGTCTCAGGCAGGGATTCTCACACCTTTCCCTGGGTCTCCTAAAGCAGTCACTGGTGAGACGTGGCCTTGAACTCTCACATTCCGTCTTAAAAATGCCCTTGCTCTTTGCCGTCCCCGCATCATCTATGACATACAAGTTCCCACTGCCACTCCCCACACAAATGTGGAATGAAAATGGATGTTCCAGAAAGATCCATTGGGTTTCCCCCTGAGACTTAATCACCTTCACAGCCCAGAGACCCTCATATGCCCATTTGAGAAGCTCCAAACCTGAACCCATCTTCTCCTCATTGACAAACAAACAGATAGCTTTTTCTCTAGCAAATTATATAGGGACTATTCTGCAATCATCATGCTTATTTGATCCCCTTTTCCCACCCCCTAGAAAATAGGTTCTGGGTGAGAATCCACCTGTTTGGGAGGCTGAGGGGAGGTCAACTTCCCCTCCATGTCTTACCTCTCCTCCGTTCCAGGACAGACCAGTGTCCTAAAGAGACCCTCTACTGTTCAGTGACAATTGATCCAACCTGTGCTGACCCAGGGGTCTCTCTGCAGACCACCTGCTGGGGAGACTTCTCACGAACAAGTCAGGAGGGGAGGCAGCAGCCCTGTGTCTCTGTGTAAGGGGTACCAGTCAGGTTTATCTCCCAGTGAGGGTGGGGGCGATGCACGACGGTGCGCAGAGGCCCCAGTTATGCAGATTTTCCCTCCAGAAAGCAAACACCCTCCTCACCTCACTCTGCTCCCACCATTGTCCCCTTCCCCACCTGGTATTTCTCACCCTGATCTGGGACACAGATGGCTCCCCTTGAAAATTCTGACCAACCTGTAGACTCTCGTCCCAGAAAAGTGCATGCGTGCCTACACATAAAATTGTGGACACCATTTAGACACCCCCCAAAGCTCCTGCTCTAAAAGACCCCGCTTTTGAGCAAGATGGGTCCTAGTGAGTCTAGGATGCGAGTCCTTTGGTGAAGAGAGATGGGTAAGGCCAGCATCCCCCCATGAGTTTCTGTGAACACGATTTCCAAGGGACCCTAATGGGGGTTCTGTGTAGGATGAGGTGAGTGGTCAAATGAGGTGAGTGGTCAAATGAGGCTGGGGGCTCTGGTTCAAGGGTTTTCTCCTCCTGCAAGGCCTCCTGGACTCCGCAGAGGCTGTTAGAGCATGTAATGCTCCCCTAAGGGCAAACACTTTCTTCAAGGAACAGCTCATGGGAACGACATTTAGGCCACCTGTGCTGCATCCAAACAGGATGGAGCAAAGCAGAGGCTTCCTTCCTGGCCTCAGCAGGCGCAGGAGACCCCCTTCTTCTTTTCCATTCCTTACCTTCTCCCTCTGTCTGCTGGCTCCTGGCTGCCCACATTTGCCTGGGCGTTGCTTTCTTGGCTGGACACCTCCTTAAGCTCAGCTCCACGGAAACGATCAGGAAAACAGTCCGGTCCCTGGTCCTCGTCGTGCACGTGCCTGACAGCCCACCTGCGCAGCAAGAAGACGAGGCGCGAGAGCCTGGAAGGCGACACAGGCACTGAGCCAGAGGGAGAGGGAAAGCCCCCCACACCTCCAACCCCCAGTCTTTCCCTCTCTCTTTTTCTCCCTCTCTCTCTCTCTGTCTCGAGGGGTGGGGCAGAAGCAGTGATGACCAGCAGGGCGTGGGTGCTGGGGGCCCTGTGGTCTACGTTTGCATCTCCGTCCCATGGGGACCGTTTATCCCCTTCT
Source organism: Piliocolobus tephrosceles (assembly GCF_002776525.5). Classification (NCBI taxonomy): domain Eukaryota; kingdom Metazoa; phylum Chordata; class Mammalia; order Primates; family Cercopithecidae; genus Piliocolobus; species Piliocolobus tephrosceles. The sequence continues at coordinate 106,118,278 of NC_045448.1, forward strand.
CCCTCCACCCTGCAGTCAGGGGCAGGCTTCCCCGGAAAGGGACACTCCATTACCATTTGTCCTTGTAGCACTTGGACTCTGCCTAAGGCATGATCCTTCAAACGGGGGATTAGCGCACTCCTTTTGCCCAGTGGAGAGCTCTTTGTAATAACTGCCAAGCACAGGAAAAGTAAAGCAAGGCAGGTTTCAAACGATGACAACATTGAGAGCGAGGTTATTTATTTATTTATTTAGAAGTGCCTGAGATCTGATAGAGCAAGGCTTAAAGGAACAGGCATCCAGGCACAACCTGGAGTCTTCTCCAAGCTTTTATCTTATTGGTGTGTTCTTGTACGAGGTTCCTTTGCAACTTGCCCTGGGCCCTCTCCCGGAGCTGGCCCTGCCTGGAGCTTGCAGTAACAACACCTGCGACCGTAGTACCAGTCCCCAGAGCTCATCTGAGTCGCACGGGCCTGAGAAGTGCCTTCCCTCCACCCTGCCTGCTGCTGCTGGTGTCCTGCCAGAGGGGAACAGCGGGGAACAGGCCCGGAGACTCCATTCTGTTTCTCGGCTTCTGGTTTCCCTGATTTGGCATCTGCAGTGCCCTCGCCTGGACGGGGTGTCCCCAGCCAGAGTCAGTACTGAACAACCTGGAACTAAGGCACGAATTGTCACATACCTTGACCCTAATCACACACTTACGACCTTAGCCTAAGGGAATACATTGACTAAGAAAATACCCCAGTAGGCAGATGCTTACAGCTGCTGCCGCAGACATATTTGGAGGTATCTGCCCCGCCCAGTCTCTCTGCTGCAGACAATTCCTGAATCCACACCCTTCCTCTGCCGAGAGGGTGGAACAAAGGTCATACTCCCTCCTCCAGCCTCAGACAGTGGGACTAGGACAGACAAGTGATGCACAGAGAGCCACTCAGGCCTCTGAACTGAGAGACACTTGAAGACGGGGTTGGGTGTTTCAACTCATGGTCACATGGCAAAGGCTCTTTTCAGCCTTGTGCCGGATGATATGGGAACAGAAAGAGCCAGAACGGAGGGGACATGCAGCAAGAAGCACAAAGACCATGAAATTCCATGAGAAAATGGGAGGGGGAAGGTGGCTACCTCCTCAGGTCCCCTTCTGCGAGCCCCATGGGCTCTGTTTCCCCGAGATAGCTTGTGTTGCTAGCTTACAACACACCCTGTGTCAGCCCTGCATAGCTGACTTAAAGGTGTTCTCTTTTTCCCTTTATGAACAAAGAACCTTAAGACAGCTCTTTATTAGTAAAATGCGAACACTGAACATCACTTACATGCCCAGTTACAATGGACTAGTCAAATAAACAACGGTGGAGCAGTATCCTTCATAATGAAAAGCATGAAGAATAAATAGATACATGAATTTCTTTTGCGATAATCTGAAGTAAAAAGTATAGAACATATGACCATGTAGAACTCTGGCGTTGGAAACAACCACCTGGTGGAAGGAAATAATGAGCCTGGTGTTTGCTGGGCACCTGCCATGAGTCGGTGCTTGGCTCTGAAGCAGCTTTCAAGCCACCTGTGGGATACGCACTGTTAGATGCATTTTTAGAGGAGACTTGAAAAGGCGAAATGACTTCCTCAGGATGGGGCAGCTGTTGAAGCTGGAGTACGGATGTTATCAGAGGGAGGCAGAGCTTGGAGTCTTACTAATCTTGCAAACAAATGCTTTTGGAAGGACACCTGCCCTGGGGTCCAGAGGAGCACTCGGGAGACCCTGCCAGCGCTATTTCAGACCTCATCGGCATCATCCTCAGCACACCACTGCGTCCACCGAACCAAAGCTCTCCCACGGCTGGCTGCTCTTACCACCTTCTCTGGTTGGCTTTTTCTCTGAAATCTTCCAAACCTGAGCAAGTACCTCAATGTCAGTTTTCATTAAGCAAGTTCAGATAAGGGCGGTTTTCCTTAGACTCTCTGAACTCAGAACATCTGACCCAAGAGGAAATTACTCACTGATAGTTTTCAGGCTGCTCTGCTCCTGACCCTTTCTTTTCCAAATCTTCAGCTCCACCCCCATCTAGCCCTTCCTCTTGAGAGGTCGCTACCTTCTTTCTGCCACAGCGTCCCCCAGGCCAAGGTAGGGACTGAAGCTGGTTGGTTACCTGGCAAGCTCCTGGCCGGTGAAGGAGCCCTGCCCGGGGTCAGCCAGTCCTCTGGTCTCCATGGCGATCCCCGGCTGCAGCGCTGACGACGTCTCCTCACATGGCGAGTGGGCTCTAGGAAATCAGATATGCAGCAAGCGGAATTGATTTCAAGCCCACCCACCTCCTGGACACAGCCAGGAGTGAGACAGTCAGATGTTCTGCTTAACAGGGAAAGCCGCCCTCAGAGATCCTCATCCCAGGGGCTCCCCACTTCCCATTGCCTCCTGCAGATGGAGTCTGGCTTTTGGTATAAACGTGGCCTTTCCTTTACAGCAAGGAAGGTAGCTACTGTCCAGGGCTAGGTGAAGGGATGGGGAGGTGGCAGTACATGATGGCCTGGCCCTCATCAAAGCACTGGGTGGGGAGAGGTCCAGGGGCTTGCCATTTCAAGCCAAAGCAGCTGCTTCCATAAAATGACTCTATAATGAGGATTTTGGTTCCAACACTTCTCGCCTGCTGAATTTCATCTTCTGAGGCCAGATTGAATGCCCGCTCCTTAGGGGTCTTCCTGAGCCTTCCTTCCTACTGCGTGTGCTGCAGCCACACTGCCTGGGCAGTTGTTTGTGGGCTTGTCTGGCAGCCTTCCTGGGAACCCACTGGCTAACACGAAGGCCCTGGAATATTGCGCAGAACTGGCCTAGCCCTCCACACACAGTTCAGATAATTTGTACAGTGCTTTCGAATGAGACTCCACTTCCCCTAGTCCCTTTTGCCAAACACTAGGCTCTGTCTCCTGCAAGGCAGAGGTAAGGTGTGGTGACCCCTCTTGTGCAATCCATTGTAGAAAGCGTGATCCCAGAAAGGACAGGTACCCGAAACTCCATACGAGCACCAGTCACACCAGCGGAGTCTGGTTGAATTGCCTGGAAAAAGACTAGGAATGTGTCTGGGAATATTTGCGTTTCTTTTCAACCCCCTTGGGCTGAAGTTTGATCAGCCTGATTAAAAGGCAGCCAGGCATTAGCCTCTAGGGATTTGCACTTCAGTCTGTGAATCTTGAGGAGCCCAGGCAAGACAAATTAATTCTATCACGTGACCTGTTCCAACCTCATTAGCCTTCTCAACAAGGAGGCAAGAATTAACACCAAGGGAAAAGCTTCAGTCTCCTCTCCCCGGTGATTGATCAGAAGTCAGAGTCCTTGAATCCTGGTGGCCGGGCTGCTGCTTCTCCTACAGATTCCTCCCTGCCTTCTCCAGCAGCAGGGAGCTCACTCCGGTGTCCCGGTCTGTCTGGGCCGTCTCTTGACTGCCCCACCTGTCCACAGATTCTTCCCTCCCGCAGCCTCCCCACACTGAGGCTATGTTTTCTCCCTGGAACCACAGGGAGTCGGGTAGCTTGATCTTCCACCTTCAATGACCAGAACCTGTGCTACTTCTGGGTTTGCAGGCCAGAACCCCCAGCTCACCCAGCCGTTCCTCCTTGTGGTCAAGTCTCTTCCTTGTCATGGTCCTTCTTCCATGAGCAAGTTCCTGGGGTCTTGCTTGACTGGGCAGGGAGACTGAGGCCACCCTGCTGTGACTGGAGCCCACTCTGGGAAGACTTTGTTGCTTTGTGTGTTTTGGGTGGTTTTTGATGGTCACCAGCTACCATCAGCGAAAATCCAAAGCAGTCCTATAACGCAGGCTACTGCCAGCCAGAGGACCCGGCTTGTGCATGTGCAACTGATTTTTTTGGAATGAAGTATTGGACCTTCCCATTGATCCGAGTCACTCGATGTGTTGGAAGCCTTGGTATGCAGAGAACACACTCACCTTTCCTTCCAACACCATTCTACTCACAAACACAATACACAAACCACATGCCATTTAGTGGCTCTTTACTGTATGCCAGCCACAGACATTTTATCATTTCATCCACACAACAACCCTGTAAGAGAGGAAATGGAAATTCAGAGAGGTTAAGCAACTTCACTGAGGTCCCACAGCCAGGTGGGACAGCCAAGATTCCAATGTTATTCCATCCCATTTCAAAACTTGCTGTCATCCACTCCATGAAGCTGCCCTATATTTCATATACGGCACACAGGAAAATGAAATTAAAAGGATGGCTGAGGACTGAGCCCTGTGGCATGCCACTAGAGACATTGCTCTAATCCATACAGCTGCACCATAGGCATGGCTCTTTATTTTCCAACCATCTGATTGAATTCTCCCCTTATACACATAAGCAACTTGCTCTTGTCTCATTTGTGTACACGTGAAAGACCCTGTCAGAGGCCCTGCTGCAGTCCAGAAGCTACGATTCCCTTGCCCTCTTCATATTCTGTATACTATAAAGGTGGGATGCATGTTCCAATGCACCTACGTTGGTTGCAGGAGGAGGTGGCAGAGGTCCTTGGATTCGAGCAGATGGCATGGGGGTGGTGGTGTGGCAGCAGATAGCTGGGCGGGGGCCCTGTCACAGCCTGTGTGCCTGGAAGATCTGGAGGCAATTCCAAGGATGGAGGTGTTCTGCTGCCACCAGCAGCTCCTCAGGGAGCTCTAGGCACCAAGCAGTCGGCCCCGCGTTTTAGCGTAGTCTGGTTCCTGCTAATTGCATGAGGGCACATCCTGAGACCAGATTTATTTGCATTTGCAGCAAAGGAATTAGATGACATCAGAGCTGGTGGGTGGGTGAGGAGGGCACAACCCACCCAGGATTGCAAAGCAGACCTGCAACCAGCAGCAGGGAGAGCTGTTGCATGTGGACGGGGTCTACGATGCCCACTCAGGGGGAGGAGGCAGAGTGGAAAGGTGTCAGGTCCTGGTTGGAGTCTCTGCTCCAGCACCTGCAGGCTGAGTATTCTGTTGACTGGTCACCGACTCTGGGCTTAAGTTTCCTGATCTTCACAAAGCAAATAAAGCGAAAGTTGGCAATTTCATGTGGATTTCAGTGACCAGAAAGGCACAACTGTCCGTGAAGAACAGGGAGAGCCTTCCATGATGCAAGTTCCAGGGGCCTGATGGGGGTGCCCATTTCTTCCCTATGCCTTGCCCCACTTCCTTTTTTTTTTTTTTTTTCGAGACAGAGTCTCGCTCTGTCGCCCAGGCTGGAGTGCAGTGACTGGATCTCAGCTCACTTCAAGCTCCACCTCCCGGGTTTGCACCATTCTCCTGCCCCAACCTCCTGAGTAGCTGGGACTACAGGTGCCCGCCACCTCGCCCGGCTAGTTTTTTGTATTTTTTAGTAGAGATGGGGTTTCTCCATGTTAGCCAGGATGGTCTCGATCTCCTGACCTCGTGATCCGCCCGTCTTGGCCTCCCAAAGTGCTGGGATTACAGGCTTGAGCCACCGCGCCCGGCCACCCCACTTCCTTCTCAATGCCTGAAATTCTGTTAGATCAATGTCTTTCTTTTAGCTCCAGAGCTCTACCTATATTAAATGCCTGGGGGTGTTTACATAGTAAACCTCATTAATTATTTCTCCCAGAAACTGATTTTACCAGGCAGATGGAGGGGAGGTGGGAAGAGAGGAGAGGAACTGATGTCTGAGATGACATTTGGAGTCCCCAAGGACACACAGGTACCAAAAAAAAGGGAGATCCTTTGGCAACTAATGCAAGAATGGTAACTAGAGTCTCCCTGGGAAATGAGAGTCTTGGGGCCAGGCTCTGTCCTGCCTGTGGCTGGTGGAAGGGCCTGGGGCAATGGCTTGACAGGACCTCGGTCTCTGTAAAATGAACAGACCAGGCCAGGACAGCCCTGGAGCTTCCCTCCCACATGCGGGCGGCAATTCTAAGATCCCACGTGGGGACGATGCCTTCCAAGGAAGAGGCCCGCCTGACGTTGGTAGTTGTCAAGAACAAAAAAACTAGTAGAATGGAGAGAGCTGCTTTGAAAGACAGCATGATTTTCACCTTATAATGCTCAAGTTCTACGTTTATTTGCACAGAGGAATTAATGTTGGTAAGGTGAAGGTTTCTTGTCACTGGGTGAGGACAGGGGCTCCCACGAGAACTGGAACCGGAAATTAACTTTGCACTTGGTGAAGCATCTGATGTTTTCCAGCAAGATGGGTTTGGGGACGTGAGAGTAAACAGAGGTGGCTTTTCAGCACAAGGATGGGGAATATGACACTTGAGTTTTCCCCTTCGCAAGCCCTGAGGAACTTGAATGATTGTAACCCTCTGCTGCTGGCCGCGTGTGGTGAGGGACTGAAGCCAGTGCAGTTTTAAGTCTTCGGTCCTGGAGAAGCGGGATGAAAATTGTTTTCTTCGGTGGTAATTGCTTTGGGCTCCGCTAAGGGAGTAACACAAGAAGACTACTCTTCTGTCAGACACAAACCTCTGTGCCCCAAAGCTCATTCAAAACAGCTACACCAGGAGATGGATCCAGGATTTAAGGTGCCCTCAGTCCGAGCTGCAGTTCTTTGTAGCAGAGAATAGCCTGCTTCTATTGCCTTATCCTCACAGATATGCCAGACAGCTCTTAAATAATTGAGCCAACTAAAAAGAGCTAACTAGAAAAGAAAAACTCAAACTTATTTCTGGTGTTTTCAGGGTGTAAACTGTTTTCATTCAAATGAAGTGTTTTCATTCTTCCTTATGACGTTCCACTATAAAAATAATTCCAATAACTTAAAAACTGGGCCTCCAATTTGGTGAGGAGACCTTGGGGCAGGGAAGTCTCAAAGGACAGAGACTTGGCTGTGCCTTCCTCTTGGGGGCAGTCAGCGAGGGGTCACACCCACATGCAGGTTCCTAGTGCAGCCTTCTTGATATCACTGAAGATAAAGAGTGATTAACATTCGTGTACCCCAATTCTCAATCATTTATCTCAAAAGCTTTCCAAAAGGACTGGAATTTCAAGACAAAGAGGTGTGGCTTACCCAAACACCATTTCTCTCCGCTCCAAAATAGTGACTTGAGACTTAAAACTTTTTACGTGGTAGGTGCTGGAGTCCTTTGTTCAAATCAGGTAGATAGACAGGTGCAGGGCTGGGCTGGGAAGCCGGGGAGGGGCTGGGCCCAGCCTCCATCCCTGAGGCCGCTGTACCCCATCCTGAGCACACACTGTCATTCCTTTGTGACTCCATGGAACATTCTGAAAATTTGTGGCTGGTTAAAATATCTTGCCTCTGTAAGATAAATCATAGCTCTCTCATAAAGGAAGCACTCTTTCTCTCTCATTTTGAAATCTCAGTGGTGTTTCCATGGGATACTGTATTAATCTGTCAATTTAGCATGTGAAGGGTGGGGCTGAGGCCTGAGTGGAGCTCAGTAAGCTTCAGCTGGCGGTCAGGCTGAGACAGCAGGGCTTGGACACAGGCAGGGAATGGGGCTATCTGAGGTCAAGGAGAAGAGACCAGAGAAGGCCCACAGGAAGAAGAGTGAGAGTCAATGGGCACTGAACCACACAGCAGGGGCCGTGCCAGGACCTCTGCATTCACCTCTGTTGTAACCTCACCACAGCCCTAGGAGGCAACACTAGTACCGATGCATATTACAGATGAGAAAACTGAGACTTGGAGCCATTGAGCAACTTTTCGTAGCAGGTCGGTTGCAGAGCCAGTGTTCAAACCCAGGCAGTCTGACCCAAAACCTGTGCTGTTAAACCATCACTCTGGTCACAGAAAGTGCAAAGGAAGGAGAAGGGAGGACCTTTTCTCACCCATGCAGGCGACAAATAGCATTGTCGAAGGGCATCAGTTCAGAGCCCCTGACCATGTGGCTGATCCCTAGAGCATGCCGTGACCCTTGTCAGCCTGCATTCCAGAGTGAGCCTGCAGGGAGTCTGCTAGAAGCCAGAGGCCGGTGACTGGTATTAGCGTGGCTTAACAAGCTGGCCATTCATTTAGCAAATGGTCATCTTCTAAGAGGCCTTGAAAGCCCTCTTGAACAGGCCACAGGTCAAGCTGGGCGTGGAGGTCACTGGCCAAAGCAGAGCCAGGGTGAGTCAGCAGGACCGCAGTGCTATCAAGTCAAGCTGACATTGTGGGCAGGAGCTGCAGCAGCCGCAGCAGCCTACAGACCAGGCCTGCCTTCTCCTGGGGGCCTACTCCAGTGAATATCTCACTGGAAGGAGCCAGACTGAGATCCCATTACTGCTCTGCCTTAGGGAATCTGGAAGCTCCATGAGATGCTTGGGTCATGCCCCACTCCAGGCAAGTGGGGTGCAATGAGGAAAAGTTCCATTCTGCTTCAAAATCTTCCTGATCCTGACAGCCTCTGGTCCTTCTCCCAAGGTCTTGGGCCCAGGATCCTGTGCCCCATCCTTGGGCTCCTTCTGCCTGATGCCCGACAGTCTCTTTGAAGCCCTCTTCAAGGGGCTCTATTAACTCACACATGGGAAATAAACTATTAAAACATACAAATGTTTCAAGAGTGAATACAGTCCTAATAGCGTTCTTTGTTCTTTGAAATAAGGAGCAATGCCTTAATTTAGAGGACTAAGTCTCCAGTGGTGGGACACAGGCATTGACAAAGGGCTAGTTAGGATAAAGGTATTTGAGTAGGATGGAATTTTCTGATGCTTCTGAAGCGATATGACACTTCCTGGGGTCCCAGCACCGAGTTAAAATGGTTGGAGGAGATAAATATCTGTTGGGATGCTCTGGGATCTTCCTTCCTTTGCTGAAATCTCAGAATGCGGGGTTCAAGGGCTGTGTGGGTTTGCGTAATGGGGACTCAATCTCTTTGAAAATGATTGACCATCACTTATTAGCAGAGTTTGCTGCGGGGCTGGGACCAAGAACATAGATAGAGAAAAAACCAAATGTGCATTTGGGAGAGGAAGTGATGAACACAAATGAATGAGAAGAAATGAGGCACGAGGGCCCAGTGCTGGGAGGCGGGGACTGAGGGATGTTACTGCATTTTGGGGCCGTCAGACAGTGTGCATTTAAGCTGCGTAATTTTCTTTTTCTTTTCTTTTTTTTTTTTCCGAGACGGAGTCTCGCTCTGTCGCCCAGGCTGGAGTGCAGTGGCCAGATCTCAGCTCACTGCAAGCTCCGCCTCCCGGGTTCACGCCATTCTCCTGCCTCAGCCTCCTGAGTAAGCTGGGACTACAGGCGCCTGCCACCTCGCCTGGCTAGTTTTTTTGTATTTTTTAGTAGAGACGGGGTTTCACCATGTTAGCCAGGATGGTCTCGATCTCCTGACCTCGTGATCCGCCCGTCTCGGCCTCCCAAAGTGCTGGGATTACAGGCTTGAGCCACCGCGCCCGGCCTAAGCTGCGTAATTTTCAATTCTATATATGTAGGGTGAAAGTAACAGAAATATTGGTAAGAAAGTTACTCATGGTTCAACTCAATCATCTCATTGAGAATTTAAGAAACATGACCGGGTGTGGTGGCTCACACCTGTAATCCCAGCACTTTGGGAGGCTGAGGCAGGTGGATCACCTGAGGTCAGGAGTTCGAGACCAGCCTGGCCAACAGGGCAAAACCCCATCTCTACTAAAAATACAAAAATTAGCAGGGTGTGGTGGCGGGCGCCTGTAATCTCAGCTAGTAGGGAGGCTGAGACAGGAGAATCACTTGAACCCAGTGAGTTGAGATTGCACTACTGCACTGCAGTCTGGGTGACAGGGTGGCACTCTGTCTCAAAAAACAAAAACGAAAAAACTAAAAACAAAGAAACATAAGGGTTTAGGTCCATGCACACTAAATAGGTCCCTTCCGACGTCCTCACTGTTATACCAGGAGCTTGGAAAAAATGCTGTTCCATTCTGCAGGTGAAGAAATTGAAGCATAGGGAGGTTAAGTGCATTTTCCCAGGTCTGCTAGGAAGTTAGGAATAGGGCTCGAAGTAGAGCTCAAGGCCCCAGACTTCCATTTCCTACCTGTGTCAGGATGTCATTGGTGGGGCTGATGGCTTGGCTGACAAGGCACTACCCACTCCCTATACAGGCCCTGGGCATGGCCTGCCTCCAGACCCTCCCCTGGAAGCGAGGGCAGGGCATTGGATTCATGCTACATCCTTGGTGCCCAGCTCAGGCTGCAAACCCTGTTCAGTGGCTGGTGCACAGCAAGAGTCTAACGCATTTTTGATGACTATATGGGAGAGTGTGTCAGTCTGAGGAAGTTCTTACAGTAAAATTTAGTCTGCTGCATTTGAATCTTCATTTTCTTATCGTATAGCAATTAAGTGACTATGTAAGCCTCCTTTTCCACATCTCTAAAACAATAATACAGACTAGTTTCTGGGGGTTGTGAGGATTAAGTGAGATGAAAAATGAAGTTGGCAATGCTGTGAATACCTTCCCTGCCCTCCGACCTGTGGTTGGCCATTGTGAAGGCATCCTTCCCCCATAGTCTAGATCCGCTGTGGAAATGACCAGTGTCAGGCATAAAACGAAAGCCCATCGTACCTACTGAGGCCATTTTCAGCACGATCGAGATCTCGGTCTGAGGGCTTTACCCTGAGGTGGGTCCTGGAGGAGTGGGAGTATTGGGTGTTGATCTTGGCCATCTTCTTGGTTTGTCACATTTAGCCCCCCAGATGATTGCTGAAATGTGAACACAAAGCAGATATGTCATCAGGACGGGAAAGTAACTGCAAACCCAGCTCATCACCCACAAGGGCTACCGCACGCGGCCCGCCTGCAAGCCCTGGCAGGGACGCCCTCTGCTGTCTCTTGTAGATCCTGCAGCAGTGAGTTTTAGTTGGACATCTCCGGGCTCCTCTTTCTAGCCTGAGGCACAAAGTCTTTTTTTTTTTTTGAGACGGAGTCTCGCTCTGTCGCCCAGGCTGGAGTACAGTGGTGCGATCTCGTTTCACTGCAAGCTCCGCCTCCTAGGTTCACGCCACTCTCCTGCCTCAGCCTCCCCGAGTAGCTGGGACCACAGGCACCCGGCACCTCGCCCGGCTAGTTTTTTGTATTTTTTTAGTAGAGACGGGGTTTCACTGTGTTCGCCAGGATGGTCTCGATCTCCTGACCTCGTGATCCGCCCATCTCGGCCTCCCAAAGTGCTGGGATTACAGGCTTGAGCCACCGTGCCTGGCCGGCACAAAGTCTTTTTGCTCATTTGTTATGTTATGTTACCATGCTGAAGAGCTGCTCAGAGTTAAGTGCTGAACGAGCGAATGAATAAATAAATGAATGGCCAAGTGGGCATGTGATATAAGGAAGGTGAAGCCCTCATGATTCTCTGAGATGATGCAATGTCCCTCTTGACCCAGGTTTTCTTGTTTCCTTATTTTTATCTTATAATTTGGCAGGTGTTTCCACAGCTCCCTCAAATCTTGCTTTAAGACAACTCGTAAAGAAAGGACCATACATGACGTTCAGAAAACCTTTATAATATAATGCTAAATCTAATATCACTTCATCTCATTAATCCTCACAATAACTTTGTGAGGTACTTATTATTTTTATTCCCATTTAATGATGAATAAACTGAGCCTCAGAGGTGTTAAGTAGCTTGTCCAATGAAAGATAGATCCCACCTGTCAATGTGTCACAATCCTTGAGAAATCGCCTTGAAAAATTGTAACTAATGAAATTATGGCAGTGAAAGACATCAGACCTAACCATTTCCATCTTGCTTCTAACCTCTAAACTGTCCTTATTCATTCCTGGGCATAGGCTGAACTAGCCTTGGGAAGGAATTTAATTTATAATTTAAATTAAAGCCCTTTCCCAAAGCTAAACTGTTTTTGTAAAACAAATGAAAGCCCATCAGCCACCAAGTTAGAATGAGAGGGGCTGGAATTCTAAATATTATCAGCCAGTATTCCAGAGGTCGTAAGATTTGCAACTTCCCCAGTTACTGTTAAAGGCAACATCTCTATTGTGAACCTAAGATCAGCCTTTTGAGATGTCTTTTCAGGTTTTCATGTTTCTAACAACGGGTGGCCACACCTTGCCCTACCAACCAGTTCTGTGGCCCCCACCCAGTAACTGACTCAGCAGAAGAGAACAGCGTCAACTCCCTATGAATTCATCCCTGAGCCAGCCAATCAGAACTTCTGATTCACTGGCCCCTCATCCACCAAATTATCCTTAAAAACCCTGATCCTTGAGTTTTGGGGGAGACTGATTTGAGTAATAATAAAACTCTGGTCTCCCACACAGACAGCTCTGTGTGAATTACTTTTTCTCTATTGCAATTCCCCTGTCTTGGTAAGTTGGCTCTGTCTAGGCAGTGGGGAAGGTGAACCCCTTGGGCAGTTACACTTGTGCCAGAAATCAGGCCATCAACATTTCCTCTTTGGCAAACATTGGAAGGTGCCTCTGGATTGAAAAGAAAGCCTAGCTGAGAGCAAGGCTGGTGTGATTGGCCAGTTCCATGATTTCTGGACAAGTCTTTCTGGAAGATGCATTTCTGGAGGATGGTTTCTCTAAAATAGATTAGCACAGGCTCTCTTGAGCAGCCATGTGGTTTAAGTGTGTCAGATGTCAGTAGAGACCACTCCGGAGAAGGATGGCAATTTCTAGAAATAGCCCAGGGACTCACTCCAGGACTCAATTAATTCCATATCCAAAGGAAGGTCAGAGACAGGAGCCATGGGTGTGGCCATGCACATCTGGTCAACCCTCTGTCAGTTATGAAAGGGCAGCCATGGGCTCAGCAGGGTCCCAACTTGTCTATGATGTTTGAAAGTTTAAGTCTATGAGTTTAAATTTTCTAGTTTTCCCAATAGATCAAACATTGTTTTGATTTTTAAACACTTTATTCATTTATGTAACAAAGAGTGAGTTTCTGGCTGATCACAGGAGCTATAAAGAGAAATAGAATGAAGCCTGTTCTCAAGGATCTGACAGTGTGGTGGGGCAGGTGCTTTGCAACAGGCTTTGCAGGTTGTGCCAGGAGCTTGGGCCTTACCCTACCAAGCCCAGTAGGAATGTGGTCAGATGTGTACAGGCCACTCTGGCTAGACCAGAGAGGATGTATTCAGTGAACATGACTGGCTGTGAGGTGAGCAACTAAAAAGTTGTCACAGTTTCTTAGGGGAGTGAGAACAGCTGCCTGAACTAGCTTTGTGGTGGTGATAGCAAGTGGATAGAATTGCCAGGACATGGCAATTTAGGTATAAGGGGTGGGGAGGAAGAGGTGCTGAACACGTTGTCCAAACAGCTGGCTTGATAGGGGGTGCTGCCTGCCCACTGAGGCAGGGAAATAGGAGAGAAGCAGGTTAGAGAAAGAGAATGATTCCAGTTTGAGGTGCCTGCAAAACTTTAGGAACAACATATGAAATTGTACTCTTCCATTAAAAGCAATAAATCCAGGGAGGACCAAGGTGGCCGACCAGAAACAGCCAAGGTCAGAGGTTCTCACCAAGGAGAATGAAAATGGTGAGTGAATCCTGCACTAGCAACTGAGGTGTCCAGGTTCTCTCAGTGGGACTGACTAGGCAGTCCCACAGAGAGTGAGGAAAAGCAGGGTGGGGCGTCTGCCCACCTGGGAGCAGCACGGGGCAAGCAGACCTCTGATTCTCAGCCAAAAGAGGTGGTGAGTGATTGTGCTGCCCTAACCGGGAAACCTCACTTTCTCCATGGATCTGTGCTATCCGCAGATCAGGCAATTCCCTCGTGAGCACCACACCATCAGGGCCTTGGGTCCCAAGCACAGAGCTGTGCAGATTCTTGGCGGCCGCTACAATGGAGACAGCCTAAGATTACGGAGCCCCTGCGGGGAGGGGTGGCCACCATCACTGGAGCTCCAGTCTGCCATTTTCCCCTGCTGGTGTCGTGGAGACTGGGCAGTTTGGACCCAGGAGGAATTCCCCACAGCACACCACAGTGGCTGTGGCAGACTGTGGCCAGACTGCCTCTTTAGGCTAAACCAAGACCCATCCCACCTTACCAGGCAGGGCCTCCCTGCTGGAATTTCAGCAACTCCAGCCAGGGGCTGGATGTCCCTGGGTTGGAGCTCCTGGGGAGGAAGGGCAGCTGCGGTATCCACAGATAGTGGACTTAGCCTCTCTCCTGGCTGGCTCTGAGGAATCAGCGCTGTCTGGATGAGTGGGATCCCCCACAAGCGCAGGGCACGCCCTCTGCTAGGAGTCAGCCAGAGTGCTTTGTTAAGTGGGTCCCTGATCCTGTGCTTCCTGACTGGGTGAGACCCCTCAACAGGGCTCAGCAGAAACCTTACACGGTCACATTCTTGCTGGCATCAGGTCAGTGCCCCTTTGAGAGGGAGCTCCCAGATGAAGGAGCAGGCAGCCGTTTTTGCTGTTCTGCAGCCTCCACTGGTAACACCTCCAGCGACAGGAGGGATCCAGGCGAATAGGGTCTGGATTGGACCCCCAGGAAACTGCAGCAGCCCTACAGAAGAGAGGCCTAACTGTTAAAAGAAAAATAAACAAATCAACAACAGCAACAGCATCAACTAAAAAGTTCCCATGAAAATCCCATCCAAATGTCAGCAGCCTCAAAGACCAAAACAAGATAAACCCATGAAGATGAGAAAGGATCAGCCAAAAAATGCTGAAAACTCAAAAAACCGGAGTGCCTCTTCTCCTCCAAATGATCACAACATGTCTACAGCAAGGGCACAGAACCGGGCTGAGGCTGAGATGGATGAACTGACAGAATTAGGCTTCAGAAAGTGGGTAATAACAAACTTCGCTGAGCTAAAGGAGCACGTTTTAACCTGATGCAAAGAAGCTAAGAACCATGATAAAACATGACAGGAGCTCTTAACCAGAATAACCAGTTGAGAGAGGAACATAAATGACCTGATGCTGCTGAAAAACACAACACGAGAACTTCACAAGTATCCATAGCCAAATACACCAAGCAGAGGAAAGAATTTCAGAGCTTGAAGACTATCTTTCAGAAATAAGACAGGCAGACAAGATTAGAGGAAATAAAACGAAAAAGAATAAATAAAACCTCTGAGAACTATAGGATTATGTAAAAAGACTGAACCTATGACGGATTGGGGTACCTGAAAGAGATGGGTAGAATGGAACCAAGTCAGAAAACACCCTTCAGGATATCATCCAGGAGAACCTCCCCAACCTAACAAGATAGGCCAACATTCAAATTCAGGAAATCCAGAGAACTCCAATAAGGAACTCCATGAGAAATCAACCCCAAGATACATAATCATCAGATTCTCCAAGGTCGAAATGAAGGAAAAAATGTTAAGGGCAGGGATTACAGGTGCGCCACCACGGCCAGCTAATTTTTGTATTTTTAGTAGAGACAGGGTTTCACCATGTTGGCCAGGCTGGTCTCAAACTCCTAACTTCAAGTGATCTGCTTGCCTTAGCCTCCCAAAGTGTTGGGATTATAGGAGTGAACCATCAGACCTCAGTAGGCTGAGGCAGGAGAGTCGCTTGAACCCGGGAGGTGGAGATTGCAGTGAGCTGAGATTGCACCACTGCACTCCAGCCTAAGTGACAGAGCAGGACTCTGTCTAAAAAAAAAAATGTTAAGGGCAGCCAGAGAGAAAGGTCATGTCACCTACAAAGGAAAGCCCATCAGACTAACAGTGGACCTCTCAGCAGAAACCCTATACTCTTAAAGAAAATAATTTGCAACCCAGAATTTCCTATCTGGCCAAACTAAACTTCATAAGCAAAGGAGAAATAAAATCCTTTTCAGACAAGTAAATGCTGAGGGGATTCATCAGCACCAGGCCTTGCAGGAGCTCCTGAAGGAAACACTAACTATGGAAAGAAAAAACTGTTATTAGCCACAACAAAAATACACTGAAATACAAAGACCAACGACATTAGGAAGCAACTACCTCAATAAGCCTGCAAAATAACCAGCTGACATCATGATGACAGGATCAGATTCATACATAACTATATTAACCTTAAATGTAAATGGGCTAAATGTCCCCATTAAAAGACACAGAATGGCAAGCTTGATAAAGAGTCAAGACCTATCAGTGTGCTGTATTCAAGAAACCCATCTCAGGTGCAAAGACACAAATGGGCTCAAAATAAAGCGGTGGAGGAAAATTCACGAAGCAAATGGAAAGGAGAAAAAAGCATGGGTTGTAATGCTAGTATCTGATAAAACAGACTTTATTTGTTTATTTATTTATTTTTGAGATGGAGTCTTGCTCTGTTGCCCAGGCTGGAATGCAGTGGTGTGATCTCGGGTCACTGCAACCTCTACCTCCTGGGTTCAAGTGATTCTCCTGCCTCAGTCTCCCTAGTAGCTGGGATAACATGCCCACCTTGCCCTTCCAAAGTGCTGGGATTACAGGCATGAGCCACCATGCCCAGCCTGACAAAACAAACTTTAAAGTAACAAAGATAAAAAAGACAAAGGAGGGCATTACATAATGGTAAAAGTATCAATTTGACATGAAGAGCTAACTATTTTAAATATATATGCATCCAATACAGGAATACCTAGGTTCATAAAACAAGTTCTTAGAGACCTATAAAGAGATGTAGACTCCCACACAATAACAGTGGGAGACTTTAACACCCCACTGTCAATATTAGACAGATCATTGAGACAGAAAATCAACAAGGATATTCAGGACTTGAACTCAGCTCTGCATCAAGACCTGATAGATATCTACAGAACTCTCTACCCCAAAACAACAGAATGTACATTCTTATCAGTGCCACATGGCACTTACTCTAAAATCGATCACATAATTGGAAGCAAAACATTCCTCAGCAGATGCAAAAGGACTGAAATAATAACAAACAGTCTCTCAGACCACAGCACAATCAAATTAGAACTCAAGATTAAGAAACTCAAAACCACAGAACTACATGAAAATTGAAAAACCTGCTCCTGAATGACTCCTGGGTAAATAACGAAATTAAGCCAGAAATCAAGAAGTTCTTTGAAACCAATGAGAACAAAGAGAAAACATACCAGAATCGCTGGGACCCAGCTAAAGCAGTGTTAAGAGGGAAATTTATATCATTAAATGCCCACATCGAAAAGCTAGAAAGATCTCAAATTGACACCCTAACATCACAACTAAAAGAACCAAGAGCAAACAAACCCCAAAGCTAGCAAAAGACAAGAAATAACCACGATCAGAGTGGAATTGAAGGAGATAGAGAAACACATACACACACAAAAACCTTCAAAAAAATCAGTGAATCCAGAAGCTGGTTTTTTGAAAAAACTAATGAAGTAGATAGATCACTAGCTAGACTAATAAAGAAGAAAAGAGAGAAGAATCAAATAGACACAATAAAAAATGATAAAGGGAATATCACCACTAACCCCATAGAAATACAAACAACCATCAGAGAATACTATAAACACCTCTATGCAAATCAACTAGAAAATCTAGAAGAAATGGATAAATTCCTGGACACATATACCCTCCCAAGACTGAACCAGAAAGAAGTCGAATCCCTAAATAGACTAATAACAGGTTCTGAAATTGAGGTGGTAATAAATAGCCTACCAACCAAAAAAAGCCCAGGACCAGATGGATTTACAGCTGAATTCTACACAGATACAAAGAGGAGCTGGTACCATTTCTTCTGAAACTATTCCAAGCAATTTAAAAGGAAGGACTCCTCCATAACTCATTTTATGAGGCCAGCATCATCCTGATACCAAAACCTGGCAGAAATACAACAACAACAACTAAAATTTAGGTCAATAGCCCTGATAAACATCGATGCAAAAATCCCCAATAAAATACTGGCAAACTGAATCCAGCAGCATATCAAACAGCTTGTTCATCGCAATTAAGTCAACTTCATTCCTGGGATGCAAGCCTCGTTCAACATATGCAAATCAATAAATGTAATTAATCACATAAACAGAACTAAAGACAAAAATCACATGATTATCTCAATAGACGCAGAAAAGGCCTTCAACAAAATTCAACATCCCTTCCTATTAAAAACTCTCAATAAACTAGGTATTGATGGAACATACCTCAAAATAATAAAAGTCATTTATGACAAACCCACATCCAATATCATCCTGAATGGGCAAAAACTGGAAGCATTCCCCTTGAAAACTGGCACAAGATAAGGATGCTTTCTAGATCCTGTATCTAGAGAACCCCAACATCTCAGTCCAAAAGCTCCTTTTTTTTTTTTTTTTTTTTGAGACGGAGTCTCGCTCTGTCACCCGGGCTGGAGTGCCATGGCCGGATCTCAGCTCACTGCAAGCTCCGCCTCCCGGGTTCACGCCATTCTCCTGCCTCAGCCTCCCGGGTAGCTGGGACTACAGGCGCCGCTACCTCGCCCGGCTAGTTTTTTGTAGTTTTTAGTAGAGACGGGGTTTCACCGTGTTAGCCAGGATGGTCTCGATCTCCTGACCTCGTGATCCGCCCGTCTCGGCCCCCCAAAGTGCTGGGATTACAGGCTTGAGCCACTGCGCCCGACCCAAAAGCTTCTTAAGCTGATAAGCAACTTCAGTAAAGTGTTGGGATACAAAAATCACAAGCATTCCTACACACCAACAATAGACAAGCAAAGAACTAAATAATGAATGAATTCCTGCTCAAAATTGCTACAAAGAGAGTCAGATACTTAGGAATACAGCTAATAAGGCAAGTGAAGGATGTCTTCAAGGAGAACTACAAACCACTGCTCAAAGAAATCAGAGAGGACACAAACAAATGGAAAAACATTCCATGCTCATGGATGGAAAAAAATCGTTATCATGAAAATGGCCATACTTCCCAAAGTAATTTATAGATTCAATGCTATTCCCATTAAACTACCACTGACATTCTTCACAGAATTAGAAAAAACTACTTTAAAATTCATATGGAAACAAAAAAGAGCTTGTATAGCCAAGACAATCCTAAGCAAAAAGAACAAAGCTGGAGGCATCATGGTACCCAGCTTCAAACTATGCTACAGGACTACAGTAACCAAAACAGCATGGCACCAGTGCAAAAATAGATATATAGACCAATGGAACAGAATAGAGAACTCAGAAATAAGACCACACATCTACAACCATCTGATCTTTAACAAATCTGACCAAAGCAAGTAATGGGGAAAGGATTCCCTATTTAATAAATGGTGCTGGGAGAACTGGCTAGCCATATGCAGAAAATTGAAACTGGACCCCTTCTTCACATCTTTTACAAAAATTAACTCAAGATGGATTAGAGACTTAAATGTAGAACCCCAAACCGTAAAAACCCTAGAAGAAAATCTAGGCAATACTATTCAAGACAGGCATGGGCAAAGGCTTCATGATGAAAATGTCAAAAGCAATTGCAACAGAAGCAAAAATTGACAAATGGGATCTAATTAATTTAAGTTGCTTCTGCACAGCAAAAGAAACTATCATCAGAGTGAACAGACAACCTACAGAATGGAAGAAAATTTTTGCAATCTATCCATCTGACCAAGGTCTAACATCCAGCATCTATAGGGAACTTAAACAAATTTACAAGAAAAAACCAACCCCATTAAAAAGTGGGCAGGCTGGGCGTGGTGGTTCACATTTGTAATCCCAGCACTTTGGGAGGCCAAGGCAGGCAGATCATCTGAGGTCAGGAGTTCGAGACCAGCCTGACCAATATGGTGAAACCCTGTCTCTACTAAAAATATAAAAAATTAGCTGGGCATGGTAGCAGGCACCTGCAATCCCAGCTACTCAGGAGGCTGAGGTAGGAGAATCTCTTGAACCTGGGAGGCAGAGGTTGCAGTGAGCTGAGATTGTGCTATTGCACTCCAGCCTGGGCAACAAGAGTGAAACTGCCTCAAAAAAAAAAAGAAAAAAGAAAAAAGTGGGCAAAGGACATGAAAAGACACTTCTCAAAAGAAGACATTTATGTGGCTAACAAAAATATGAAAAAAAAGCTCAACATCACTGATCACTAGAGAAATGCAAATCAAAACCACAATGACATACCATCTCATGCCAGTCAGAATGGTGATTATTAAAAAGTCAGATGCTTGTGGGGCTGTGGAGAAACAGGAACGCTTTTACACTGTTGGTGGGAGCGTAAGTTAGTTCAACCGTTGTGGAAGACAGTGTGGCGATTCCTCAAAGACCCAGAACCAGAAATACCATTTGACCCAGTAATCCCATTACTGGTTATATACTCAAAGGAATATAAATTATTCTGTTATAAAGATACATGCATGCATATGTTCATTGTGGCACTATTCACAATAGCAAAGACATGGAATCAACCCAAATGCCCATCAGTGACAGACTGGATAAAGAAAATGGGGTATATATATATACCATGGAACACTAAGCAGCCATAAAAAGGAATGAGATCATGTCCTTTGCAGGGACATGGATGGAGCAGGAGGCCATTATCCTCAGCAAACTAACTCGGGAACAGAAAACCAAACACTGCATATTCTCACTTATAAGTGGGAGTTGAACAATGAGAACACGTGAACACAGGGAGGGGAATAACAACACATGCTGGGGCCTCTCCAGGAGTGGCGGGGAGGGAGAGCATCAGGATAAATAGCTAATGCATGCTGAGCTTAATACTTAGGGATGGGTTGACGGATGCAGCAAACCACCATGGCACACATTTACCTATGTACCCCAGGTAAATAGGTACACAAGCCTGCACGTCCTACACATGTACCCCAGAACTAAAAATAACATAAAATAAAAATAACACACATATTCCTGTGTGTTATCCAAATAGCACTGCCAAGAAACATAGTAGTAGTTAAAACATATTGAAATCTGATTATATTCCAGTCAATGTACTAAGTTTTTTACATCATTATTTATTCTAACATGCGACTCTCTGAGGTGGATGCTATTAGTGTCCTCAATTGCATAGATGAGGAAATGGAGGCTTATAACGGGTTATATAACTTTCCAAAGAATGCGTGAGGTCCAAAAGCCACATTAGAACTCAGGCGTATTTAACTCAGTCTATGTAGACTTTGGCCAAATCCTTGTCTCCCACCTCCCTCTGGCCTCATTATTTTCAATACTTTAAAATGGAATGTTTATATGTTTTTAGGTAAAAAGCAATAAATCCAATTTGAAATTGTCCATTCAACACTTTTTAATTGAGCACTTACTATGTGCCAGGCAATATGCTAGAAGCTGGGGGCTTATTAGAGAGCTATATGCAGCTCTGTCCTCCAGGAGCTGACAGTCAAGTGGGGTGCAGAGCGAGTCTCAAAGAAGTTTGGGACTCTGTGGAAAAACTATCGAATGACTCTTCTTTGTACATTTCCAGGCAAATTACACCAAATAAAGTGCATTGTCTCCAGCTTGTGCCCCTTCCCTCTGCCCCCTCAGCTGCATTCTCTATCCTGGGCACAAACTCTGGCCCACCGCCATGGCATGAAGGCAGTACCTCTGTCCTCTCATAGACCTGCCTCCTGCTGAGGGCCACTAGGTACCAGGCACAGATGGGTGCTGTGCAACACTTCCTCATTTAATCCTCACAGCAGCCCCCCCCTCTCTCTCTTACAAATGAAGAAACTGGACAGGTGAGTCATTTCCCTAAGGTTGCTGCTGAGGACCGGAGCCACGATTGACTAAAAATCTGTCTGACTCCACAACCTGAGAGTGCAAAGTCATTGAGGGAGCTGGTATTGCCTTTAGACCTGGGCAGGAGGGGTCTCTGCTTTAAATGACCCCATGCTGGCCCTCCTCCAGCCACACCCCTCCCAAAGGGTGGAGAAGCTCATAGGGTCAAGGGGCCATGCCCACCGGGAACCCTGCCCCTGCTCTAGCTATGGTCTGAGTGCCCAGAACTCCCAGATTCGCTGTCCAGGAGGCTCTGAACTGGTTCTAGAGCTTGCCTGGGACTCTTCCCTGGTCCATCATCTTCCTGAGGTCCGTCTTCCTGAGTGCACCAGCTTGCACTGCCCTAGGCCCAAGGAGCAGCCGTTTGTTGGGGATGGGGGAGACAGAGCCTGGAGATGTGGGCAGGGCGTCCACAGGCAGGTGTGCAGGGCCTCCTGTGCAAGGCCCCTTTGACATGGCGTGGACCTAGGGCTGGGGAGAGAAGGGGGCAGGTCAGGGGCAGGGAACCAGAGATCAGCTCTCCTCACGACTTCCTGCTCTCAGGCTCAACTCCAAGGGGCCTGAGTACTCCTGGTTTGAACCTGGCCTCCAGGTTGTGATGCAGTGTATTTGCCAGGTTAGGAGGGTGGGTACGTCTGATTTAACAATGTGCTATCTTGGTCCATGTAATGGTCATCTCTGGACCCCTACCTCATGTCCTTCCTGCTCACCTTTCAGTCCAGCCATTGCTATGGCAACCAGCTGCATGCTGGGTAACTCATGTAGTTCGCCTCAGCGACACTGCAGATTCTAGGGCCTTCTGCCTTGGGGGCTTCCTTATTTCCCCCAGGAAACACTCACCGAGACCACATCACCCTTCTGATGCGTGTGCAAACCCTGGAGGGGTAACACCCTTGGGTCAACGCTGGGCCAATAGCAGCAGGAGCCTGAGGGAATATACTCTTCCATCCCTCAGGAAGATGGTTCTGAGACACTTTCTACCTGGTTCCTTGGAGAACCCCTTGTTGCCCAGAGTGGTGATCAGTTTGATAATGGACATCTGGATTGGCTTGTCCTTCTTCCCTTTTGCCCTCTCCAAGACCCCTACTCCTGTTCCTTAGAATCACTCCCCAAATAAACTGCCTGCCTGCATGCCCTGTTCAAGGCTCTGTTTTGGAGGGGAGTGAGCATCACTGCTAAGAGAATCTTTAACTTTTAGATATCTGGGCTACGGCAAGTCATTTGTACTCTTGACCCAAGTCCCTCAAGGTTTAGGAGGGAGCCAACTTTCCCTTTTAAGTCTATGTTCTTTATCCAGGAGAACGGTGGTTGGAGTAGGACAGGGCAAAATGTACATCACGAAAGGCAAATGTAAGTTTAAGGTAACTCAGAAGATCTTTTTTCCCTATTGTCTCATAAGTGTCATAAATGGTTGTCTTTGAAAAAATACATTAAAAAATCAGGATCCAAATAAGGAACCAATCTTGTTGATTGGTTGATATATCTTCTTGGTATTTTTACCTGTAAAGTTTTTCTCTTTGTGTAGAAATTTAATTATTTGTCCAATGGAGTTTGCTACAGTAAGAATTTTTGCTGATTCCAACCCTAAAATGTTACCTACTACTGGTAGTTGTACCCAGAGTCTTGGTCAATTTATTAATTTTTTTTGCATGACAATTTCATAGGGGATTCTTTGTTCTTCCATCAGAACGCACATAAGATCTCATTGTATTTCTCTGGGTGATGTTAGCAGCCGTTGATGATCATTTGCTAGCTCCATCAATTCAATAGAGGTTGTAAGTTGGTGGTATTCTATCATTCCTTCCTCAATTAGCTGAAATATTTTTAAAAGAAAAAATTTTACTCTGAATTATTCGATTGATTGGTCAATTCCTATAGGAAAGGCTGAATAAACACTTAATTATTTCCCTGTATTTATCAGTTTTTGAGTCATGACGTCTTAAGAGATTATCCAACCACTGCATGTGTTTTCACATCTGGCCCTGCCTTGATGAACTCTTTGTGAGTAGAACTCAGAAATGAGATCATGAAACCACAGTCAGTGATCCTGGGGCTCTGTGGACAATGAAAGCTGCCATCTAGCCAGGGACCCCTGAGTGCGAGGCACTTCCACGTCCCTCACGCGTGAATCCTCAGGGACCCCAAAAGGGAATAGTGATGCTCATCCTGCAGATGAGGAAATTGACCCCTGGGCCTGTCTCATTCCAGAATCCACATTATGGCTTGTTCTGTTTATCACAGGCACTGTGGGAGATTGGAAATGCACAAATGGAATTTTAATTTTCAAACATAGCAAGAAGATGCATTCTGCCAACTATGAAGGTGATCTTTTTTTTTTTTTTTTTTGAGACGGAGTCTCACTCTGTCGCCCAGGCTGGAGTGCAGTGGCCGGATCTCAGCTCACTGCAAGCCCCGCCTCCCGGGTTTACGCCATTCTCCTGCCTCAGCCTCCCGAGTAGCTGGGACTACAGGCGCCCGCCACCTCGCCCGGCTCGTTTTTTGTATTTTTTAGTAGAGACGGGGTTTCACTGTGTTAGCCAGGATGGTCTCGATCTCCTGACCTCGTGATCCGCCCTCCCAAAGGGAGGCCTTGGCCTCCCAAAGTGCTGGGATTACAGGCTTGAGCCACCGCACCCGGCCATGAAGGTGATCTTGAAGTGGATCCCAGGCATAAGTCTAGGAGTGGTTTTTGAGCATCTCCCAAATGAATGTGTATTTTCTAGGACCTAACTGGAGAGCTAAGAACATGCCATTTCAGACAATTTCCATTTTCTTTACAACATGACTAAATCTAGCATGTCCCCCTGCCACCCGCCCCCTCACTGACTCCTTGCCAATGATGTCACAGGCACTGTATCTGGTCCTGAGAGTTATGAAGGTGAGGAAGACAGGTCTCTGCCATTAAGAGCATAGCATTTGCATGGGGAAAACAGGCATGTTAAACAGTGAGGGTAAGGTAGTGCAAGTGGTGTAGAAATACAGGTAGAGGCATGATGGGGTGCAATGCGGGATGGGGAGGAAATCCTTAATTCTGCCTTAGGGACCATCAACGAGGTTTCCCAGGTAAAAAGCCATCACATTGACTTAGTGACTTAGCACTATTCAATATTTACCATTACAGTGTTACATGTGCCACTTGCAATCACACTTTGCTGTGCCCTTCAAGGATTCAACTGTGACTTTTGCACCCCAGTGCTCATCCTGGACTCTCTCCACGGTCACTCGCCTGAATGTCTGAGTAGCCAGGCATTTAACACAGCTCACTGTATTCCAGTTGTTCTTGTACTTTTCTTGTTCCTTTACTCCAAAAGGCTTAAAGGCAAGAACTATCTCCTTTTACCTAAAAAACACTTTATTCTTCAAACACCCGGCACATACACACAGTAGGTAGTAGAACGTGTGGTATTAACGGAGGAACTGGTGAGTAATCATCATGACCACAATAATAATAACAGCCACGTATTTATTGTTTAATCTTTGCCTGTTACTGTTCTGATCATTTTAAGTGCATATTTACTCATTTGATCCTCACAACGATTGTGTGAATGAGTCACGTTGAAAATTTCCATCCCACTTGGAATTTATGAATGGGAATTTATAAATGGGAATTTATGAGAGATCAAACATACTACAAAGGAGGGCAAAACATGTCGAGCCCCTTGCTGTAGACTGAAGGTGCTTCCGAAAGAAAACCTTGCTCCCCACTCATGATGACTAACCCCTTGCACAGTTTGTTTGTTCTCTGTCTTCTTTTTTATTATGACTCGAACATCGAAACTAATCCTGGTCCGATTTGAGTGGTTTGAAACATTACCATTTTTCAAGTCTGAATGCAGCTGTCAATGGAGAGAAAACAGAGAGGTGTCCGTAGCCCTGTATGGATGCGCCACAAGTCCACTGGAGGTAGTTCTGGATTCAGCCAGGGTTTGGCAGGTCCAATTAGTGAGATGCCAAGTCTGGACACAAGCCATGGCAAACAAGCCGAAATCTCAATCAGAACAGAGCACAGAGTCCTGATGGACAGGCATACTCGGCCCAGGCCACTGTTTTCTCTGGCAGAGACTGACCACTGGGGTCTTCAGTCTTCTCAGACGTAATCTTCTCAGACTCTGTCTGAGTCGGATTCGTTTCAGTCCTCCAAAACTCAACCTTCTCAGCATCACCCTGGACAATTGCACGCAGCAAGTTATCAGTAAATGTGAGGCTGGACAGGCTCACTTCGTCAAATTAAACTCCAAAGATAAGTCAAGAACTCCCCCAGGGTCTACATACCTTGAAACTTTTCTAAAACACTTTTCCAAAACACTCTTCTTTTCCCTTCTGCCCCCATCCCGCTTGAGAACTGCAGGGTGAAAGGGAAATTCTCCAACGCTGAAGCACTTAATTACCCTAAGACTGGTGAATCACCCCACAGGGCTGATGCAGGCCCCACACTGACATTCCTACAGCCGCCGAAGAGGCCTGGTGATTTGAAGCAGAGCCCTAGGCTTATGGAGAGAGAAAACCGAGTGAAATATCTTTTGTTTGACTCAAATCACATTTGAAAGGCAGTATAAGGGGTCAAGTGCACTGGCCTGAGAGAAAGGAGAGATGGCTTCTCTTCCCAGCTTAGCCTCCAATGTGGGTAAGTGACCAGCACTTTAATTTCTTCATCTAATAATAGAAATGGCCTTATTTAAAATGAAATCATCCACAAAACCCTGATGCATAAAGCATTTACTTATCGTATTCTATTTAAAAGTATTTGATGACTTTGATAAAGACAATTAGTGGAGCACAATTTAATTTTGGCCATGATGGTCAATAGATTAAAGTTTGGTACAGAAGACATATCAGTGCTATCTTTATATTTTTGAGTTTTAAAAATATTTAAATATACCTTTTAAAAAACTTAAAATATGTGCAGAACATCTTAAGAAACTTTGTGGAACAGAGTTGAAAATCATGGGCCCAGTTGATTATTAAAAGTCCTTCAATTCTAGAAGTTCCATGATGGATCAAAGCACTACATGCAAATATTACACCTGAGGGTCCTCTCATATTTTATGTGTGAATGTGAACCTATGTGGAGAAAATAAAAACATTCCAGAGCTCCAAAAACAGAAAGGAAAACTATATAATGTTAATATTTTTGGAAACTGTATAAGAAAAGTGAAAACAAGTTGAGTATCAGAGCTTACATGAAAGGACACTTTGAAATTCAGATTATTACGCAAAAGTTCTCAACAAGATACTACTAAACTATATCCAGCAGGATACAAAAAGGATTTCACAGTGAAACCAAGTGATGTTTATCCCGGAAATGCGAAATAGACTTATCCAAAATCAATCAATGTGATACTCCCTCCTAATAAAATAAAGGGCAGAGAGCTCATAATCATCTCATGAACACAGAAAACGCATTTGGCAAAAATCCAACATGCTTTCCATGGTGAAAATAGTTAAAAGCTAGGAGTATAAGGAAACTTCCTCAACCTAACAAAGGGTATCCATGACACAACCACAGTTAACAGCACAGTGAATGGTGAAAGTGTTAAAAGAAAAAATAGATTGAACTGCATCAAAATAAAAATAACTTGGTGTATCAAAATATGCCATCAACAAAGTAAAAAAGCAATCTATAGAATGGGAGAAAATATTTTCATTTTTTATTTCTTTAGAGACAGAGTCTCACTGTGTCACCCAGACTACAGCACGGTGGTTTGATTACCGCTCACTGCAGCCTTGACCTCCTGCGCTCAAGCCATCCTCCAACTTTAGCCTCCTGAGTAGCTGGGACCACAGGTGCACACCATCATGCCCAGCTATTTTTAAAATTTTTTGTAGAGATGGTGTCTCTCTCTGTTTCCCAGGCTGGTCTCAAATTCCTAGGCTCAAGTGATCCTCCTGCCTCAGCCTCCCAAAGTGCTGGGATTGCAGAATATATTTTAAGTCGTATGTTGGCAAGGAACTTGTATCCACAAGATGTAAAGAACTCTTATAACTCCCTAATAAAAAGTCAAATAACCCAATTAAAAAGTAGGCAAAGGATTTGAATACACATTTATCTGAAGAAGATATACAATGCTTAAGAAGCACATGCTAACATTCTTCAAGTATTTAGTCATGAGGAAATGCAAATCAAAAGCACATTGACATACTACAGTTGGCCCTCTCATCTGCAGGTTCTGCGTCTGCAGATTCAACCAATCACAGATTGAAAATATTTGAAAAACCCCAAAACAATAACGAATAACAATACAACAATAAAAATAAAACAAATACAAACGATACAGTATAAACTATTTACATAGCATTTATACTGTATTAGGTACTACTACAAGTAATCTAGAGATGATTTAAGGTACAGTACACAGGAGGTTATATGTAGTGATATGGTTTGGATCTGTGTCTCCTCCCAAATCTCATGTTCAGTTGTAATCCCCAATGTTGGAGGTGGGAAGTGATGGGAGTAATTGGCTCTTGGGGTGGATTTCTCATGAATTATTTAGCACCAGCCCCTTGGTGCTGTTCTGATGACAGTGAGTGAGTTCTCATGAATTCTGGTCATTTACAAATGTGTGATGCCTCCCCTGCTTGCTCCTACTCCTGCCAAGATGTGCATGCTCCCTCTCTGGCTTCCATCATGGTTGTAAGTTTCCTGAAGCTTCCCAAGAAACTGAGCAGATGCCAGCATAATACTTCCTGTACCACCTGCAGAACTATGAGCTGAGTAGACCTCTTTTCTTTATAAATTACCCAGTTCTCAGGTATTCCTTTATAGCAACACAAGACTGGACTACTACAGTAGGTTATTTATTAGATTGGTAATGTCAAAAAACACAGTTACTTTTGTACTAACCTGATACAAATACTATGCCATTTTGTGTAAGGGACTTCAGCATCTGTTAAATTTTGGTATTTGCGGGTAGGTCCTGGAACAAATGCCCCTCAGATACTGAGGGATGACTGTACTCAACATTGACTGGAATGGTTATAAAAGGTCCTTCCATTCCAGAAGTTCCATGATATAATAAAACCCTACAGTGCAAATATTATACTCAAGTGTCCTTTCATATTTTATGTGTGAATATGAACCTAGGTGAAGGAAATAAAAAATATTACAGAGCTTCAAAAATAGAAAGAAAAATAACTATATAATGTTAATATTACCATAACAAGAGTGTATTAGTTAGGGTTCTCCATGGAAACAGAACCAATAGGTTATATGTATCATTGATCCTTGAACAGCCTGGGTTTGAACTATACAGGTCCACTTCCACATGTTTTTCTTTCAATAAATATATTGGAAAAAATTTTGGAGATATGTGACAAATTGAAAAATCCCCATTTTTCTTTGCTTACTCTATTGTAAGAATACAGCCTGTAATACATAGAACATACAAAATGTGTGTTAATTGGCTATTTATGTTATAGGTAAGGCTTGTGGTCAATAGTAGGCTATTAGTAAATCAGTTTTGGAGAAGACAAAAGAGTTATATGTGGATTTTTAACTGTGTAGGGGATCAGCACCCCTAATCTCTGCATTGCTCAAGGGTCAACTGTATATACATATGATGTATTACAAAGCATTAGAGGCTGAGAAGCCCATGAGCTGCTATCTGTAAGTTGGAGACCAGAAAAACCGGTGGTGCAGTTCTGAGAACCAGAGGGCCAACAAAGGGCAGGAAACCGATGATGTCGCAGCTCAACAAGTGAATTCCCCTTTCTTCTACGTTTTTTCCTACTCAGGCTCTCAATGGATTGAATAGTGGCCCCCAGCATCGGAGAGGGCAATCTGCTTTACCCAGTCCATGGATTCAAATACTAATCTCATCTGGAAATTCGCTCACAGACACACCCAGAAATAATGTTTTATCTGGGCATCCTGTATCCCAGGCAAGTTGATACATAAAATTAACCATATTCCACAATGCGATGTGGAAAACCTGGAAGCCTCATTCATTTCTGGTGGTGGGAATGATGTAGCCACTTTGGAGAACAGCTAGGCAGTTCCTCAAAATGTTAAACCTGAGTTACCGTATGATCCAGGAATTCTACTGCTAAGCATATACCTAAGAGAAATAAGAACACGTCAACACAACAACTTGTATGTGAATGTTCATAGCAGCATTATTTACAATAGCCCTAAGTGGAAATGACAATCATGTATTAGGGCCTATCCACGGAAAAATGGATAAACAAAATGTAGTATGTCCACATAATGGAATGTTATTCAGATGGAATCTTATTTGGCAATAGAAAGAATAAAACAGTGATGCATGCTACAACATGGGTGAACCTCGAAAATATTATGCTAAGTGGAAGAAGCCAGACAAAAAGAGCCACATAATATATAATTTCGTGAACATGAAATGTCCAGAATAGGCAAATCTATACAGACAGAAAGTAGAGTAGAGGTTGTCTGGGAGAGAATGAGAAAAAGGAATGACTGCTAACGGATACGGGGTCCCTTTTGATGGTGTTGAAAAGTTCTAAGATTGTAATGTGGTGATGGCTGCACAACCATAAATATACTAAAAACCAGTGACATGTGCATTTTAAATGGGTGACATTTGTGGCATGAAAATTATATCTAAAAAGAAATAATTTAAAATCTAAAATCAAAATGCTTTTTAAAATACAAAACTCACAATATCACCTACTAGAAACTTACAAAATGTAATAAAGGGGAGAAATGCCAAAACATGACATTAGTAATAATGAGCATCACATTTTTGAGGGCTTCTATTATGCCAGTCACTGCTCTATAGGTTTTTACAAGTATCAACTCATTTAATGTTTTCAATAACCCTATGGGGTAAGTATTATTCTTATCCCCTGTATTAGTCCATTTTCATGCTGCTGATAAAGACATACCTGAGACTGGGTAATTTACGAAAGGTTTAATGGACTCACAGTTCCACGTGGCTGGGAAAGCCTCACAATCATGGTGGAAGGAGGAGCAAGTCACATCCTACATGGATGGCAGCAGGCAGAGAGAGAGCTTATGCAGGGAAGCTCCCCCTTATAGAGCCACCAGATCGCATGAGACTTAGTCACTACCACGAGAACAGCATGGGAAAGGCCTGCCCCTATGATTCAATTACCTCCCACTGGGTCCTTCCCACAACACGTGGGAATTCAAGATGAGATTTGGGTAGGGACACAGACAAACCATATCATCCCCATTTTACAGAGCAGCAAACCAAGGTACACAGTTCACACAGCCAGGACTTCAACAGGCAGTCTAATTGTAGAGCCGGCAAGCTTTTAAGCCCTTGCCTCTCAAGAAACAAGGCAACTTCTGGGGACAGTAAGTATTAAAGCTTTCTCCATCTGTCCAAGAAAGGTCCCAAAAAGCCAGTTCAAGTCTTAGACAACAAGAATGTATCCAGCTGTGCTCAGAGTTGAGCTGCGAGGTGATGTGGGAAGATGAAGGTCAGAATCCAATTCCCCCCTCTCTCTGGAGGCTGCCCCAAACCCATCAATGTCCCTGCACCATGATGGAGATAATGAGTCTGAGTTAGGACAGTTGAGTCTTGTTTCCCAAAGAAATCTTCTCATGACTGGAAGGCAGAGTTCTCTCTCTCTGAACTCTGGCATTTTTATAACATGAGCAAATGGAAGCTTCCAAATGTCAGCTGCAAATTTTCAGTTCCTGTCTGGGAAGAAAGTTAAGATTGTTCTCAAGAACAGGAAGAGATTTGGAGTAAAAGAAAATGCACTGAAATTGGATGAAGATGATCAATTATGTTACTTAACCAAGAGGCAGGGGCTTGTCTCATGACTAGAAAGTGTCCTGGTCTCTGCAGAGATGATTCAGAATTAAGGGGACTCTGAGTTTCTCAGCTGTGAGTGTGCTCAGTTTTGAAATTGCTACTTGCAATAAGATTCAGCTGTTCAGGTTGAGATTGCAAGAGGATGAAAGTGCTTTTCAGACCTTACCAGAGCTGGGGAACCAGAGCTCTCCATAGCCAGCCCTACAGATGCTCCAAACCTAATTGCAAGCATGGGAGGTAAAGTGTGTTTTTTTTCTTAATGAACTTTTGTGATGTGGTTATAAAAGTAATACATTGCTTTCATTTTATTAGGAAGTAATAAGGTGTCCAAATCTAACTTTGAGCACTTACAATATGTCAGGCAATGAGCTGAGGAATTCACTTCAATTACTTCATTTAATCCCCCAAACAACTCGATGAGACAGGCATTATAACTATTACTACTGCCAATGTACACGCTAAGAAGCTGAGACTCAGAATGATTAAATACCTTGGTTCAAAGTCACCCAGTGGCAGAGCTGGGGAGCAGAAGTCAGTTTAACCCCTACACTGCATTATTATAATTCAAGGTGAAATGTATGAATCCTGCAAACGAGGGCAAAAGAAGTGCTCTGGGGATTAGATGAGTTCTGGTGTGCAGACGGAGTTCAGGGAAGAGTTTTCCTTGGAGCAAAACTATTCTGAATGGCGTCACTCTCTCCCCCAGCTACTGTCAAGCCTGCTCTTCTTCCCTGCAGTACTGTCTTGGTTAACGCCATGAGCGACACCCAGCACCAAATGACTACCCAGCTAAGACTGCGTGAGCTTTTACTCCTTCCTCTCCCTTACTGCCCCAGATAAAGCATCATCAAGTCTTGTCAGTCACAGCAACAGCTATCTCTCTCCTCCATCCCCTCCAATTCTTTTATTTACTAATTCAGAAATGTACTGAGCACTCACCCTGTGCAAGTCTCTGCTAGGCAGGTGTGTAAGTGTCAAACCAGAACAGAGGTCACTCCTGGTCTCTTTGAGCTCTGTTCCTGCTTTTGTCCAGGCCTTTCTCTCTCCCCAGGATGGCTGAAATAGCCATCTTTGCTCATCTCCCATCTTCAGGCTGTCGTTCCTATAATCCGTCCAGTCCCTGGCGCTAAGGAGGGGCTCAATGAGTGTAGAATGAATAAATGTGTAGATGAATGAACCTTCCATAGTGACCCCAGAATCTTTATGAAAGGTAGCTCTAATTAAATTGTCACTCTTCTCAGAAGCTTTTAGAGGTGCCTAATTTCTCCAGCACACAGTCTCTATTTCTTAGCCTGATGGTCAAGACTTCATAATTTGGATCAAGTCAGCCTAAACTGGATGTTCATCTAAGCCAAATTACTCACCCTTTCCTTATGTGTGTCATACATTTTTTTTGCCCCCACCTACTGGCAGAGACAGTGCTCACCACAGCCCACTATGTGCCTGCTGCATTTTCCAGCCTCCCTTCCAGGCCAGGTGAAGGCTGAGTGATGGATTCTGGCCAGTGGATTCCCCCCATGATGCAGGACTCCCAAAACCTCAGACACTGCATAAGCAAAGGGCAAAGCCACCAAGATATTCCAAGTCTATACATCCCTACAGCAGGGCCTTACCCTCTCCTGACTAATCCACACATCTGCGCTTCTGCTAGAGAGATTTTCCTCTCTTCCTGGCCAGTTGATTTCAAGTTTCAACTGCAACATACCCTTGCTGGGGAGGCCCTCCTTGACCAGGATTCAGTCACTCCCACCTCTCTCTACTCTCAGGGCTCTGTTATTGCCTCCATTTACACCCAGAGTGCAGGCCACCTGGTAGGTTGCACAAGGGTTTGTCTGCCACACTACACCCAGAGGGCAGGGACTGTGTCTGTTTACAATTCTGTTTCTCCCACTAGACTGAGCCTTGTCCACTGTACTCAGAAATATTCAGGCTATTACTAAAAGGCATTAGGTCAGAGGGAAAACTGTTTACCCCCTGGCCTCAGTGTATGTAAGTGGGAGAGAGAAAAAAGCATGGCCCATCTCAACCTTGAGGCTGCAGTGGTTGGTGGGGTATTAGCAGGGGTTTCAGGTGAGCAGGACGCTGTGGGAAAGGTGGAGGAAGAGGGGGGCACGCAAAAGGGTTCTGGAACCTGGTCACTGCCGTCCCCGCCCCACCCCCTAGGGAAACTAGGGGCCAGAGCTGGAGAAGAGCCCGAATAGCTTCCAACTGTTTACCTTCTGGGTACCATGGCGACTGGAGACTGGTCGCCATGGCAACCTTAATATTAACCAGAGGCAGCCACCGCTATCAGACAGTGAATGAGGACAGAAAAGACATAGAAACAGGAGCATCAAAGGCAAGTGCACACGTAGTCACGGCCAAAGTCCCAGCTAAAGTGATTAAGATCCTGCACCCACCAGCCAGTCACCCCAAGAGCCACCGCTCCTCCCTTCTGGGCCTCTGCACCGGTGGAGGCCCCCCTCTGTGGCTGAACGGAGGCTGGAGAGGAAGTGCGGGTGTCTGGGCATGGGTGCGAGGCAGGGGGAGTTTATGTCCTTCCCCCTACCCCAAAGAACCCAAAGAAGCTCCCACCGGCTCAGTGACCTGGCCGACTTTTCTACAACTGCGACTTTGGCGTAGAAGACCCAGTTGGTAGATAGCAGGCACGAGTGACCATCTCTCCTCTCCCGGCCCAACCACCCGCGTCCCCCGTGAATTTCCACTTGGGGGTATGTGAACACACGCTGTACATTGGACCCCGTGCCCACACAGCAATATTCTTGTTGGTTTTCATGAAGGAAAGTGTGTGTGTGCTGCGGGGAGGGGGTTGCGGAGAACGCTTAGAGAATGTTAGGGGCACCGAGCCGTCCACTCCGGGATGGAGTCTGAACCCGGGTGGGTGCCATTCCCGCCGACCCCAGCCTCGCCACTTTGGAAGACGTGATGGGGAGCATCTGCCGTCGGGGTGCCAGGCTTCGCTGCAAGAGACTGCGCTCGCCAGCTTCCGGCGAGGCCTGAGACGGCGGACTGCGTGTCCGAGGAACCCGGTTCAGGCCGAAGAGGCTGAGGCGCCGGCTCCGGGTCCTCTAGGTGCCAGCGCCATTCATCCTCCGCCACGTGCCGCGCCAGCCGGAGACGCCCGCTGCAGAGCGCCGAAGTTAAAGTCCCAGAGACGGTGCTCAGTAGGGAGATCACACCGGGAGAAAACTGAATCACCCTGCCCGGGGTTGCGGGAGTGCGAGGGCCTGCGGGCCCAGCCCCCCAGGGGCATCGGGAGGGGCCGGGGGCTGAGCGAAGGAGAAAAGCCCGAGGGCTGGGAGCCCGGCGCCTTTATCCGGTTAGGGGATTGCAGAGGATCAGAGAACCCGCCGCCCCTTCTCCTCCACCACCGAGCACTAAGCCCCGGGCGTCCGAGATCCCGGGTGGGATTTTGTCATTAAAAAAAAGTAACCGCGCACTCCTCCAAGAATTGTAATTCTCGCCTCCCCTTCAGCCCACCCTTCTCCTTGCATCCCCAAGGGTGAATAGTCCCCGGGGTTGGGGGGCAGTCCTTCGCCGCTGCCTTCCCCCGGCCCTGCTCCCCCCGGGCCACTGACTCAACCTCCCCCGGCGCGGCGCGGACTCGACGAGACACGGCGCCCGCCCCAGACTTGGAGCCGGGGGAGCGGGTCCTTCCCGGACTGGCGGTCCTGGAGGCCCGGGGCGCGTCCTCCTGGGGCAGCGTGGCAGGAGGAGCTGTATGGGGTGGGGTCGCGGCTGGAAGCCCTACAGGCCCCCAGCTGGAGCCAGCCCTGCTCCTTCTGCCTCCCGCCCCGACGGCTCGGCGGGCTCGGCCCAGCGCGGCTGCGGGACGTGAGTAAAAGGGGGTGCGATCGGCTTGGGGAGCACGGAGAGGGCTTCCTGTCCTTTGAACTGGAACGGAGGGGTATGGGAGCTGGGGGGTGGGAGCCGAGGCCGCAGCCGGCCCTTTTTCACTTTCTCTGCAGCGTGCAGCCCGTTTCAGCACCGGGGGCTGCGGACAGCGCCGCGCCCGCCCCGGCTTCCAGCTGCCTCGCTCCCCTGCGTGTGGTTCTCTAATTCGTCTCCTATCTGGGGTCCCGGCGCCCCCAAAACTTCGAGCTCAAGAGCCCCTAAAATCCTTACCCTGCCAAAGTTGGAGCTTCTCCGCGGCGCGCTGGGGTCTGCGGGGCGCCTCCTCCCTCGGCCTCCTGGGCGCAGCTCCGCTCGCTCCCTCCCCCGCGCTCCCGGCCCAGGACTCTGCTCGGCGACTACTGAAGGAGCCTCTGACCTCCCTCTCCGTGGGAAAGTCAGGTGAGGCTCTGGAGCCTCAAAGGCGGTCCGAAAGAGGCAGAAGTCAGTAGTTCACATTCCCAACACTCCCAGGGAAGAGGGGGAGAGTCAGGGGCGAGAAAGCAAACAAGTCCGCCGTTCCATTCTGGGTTCTCTCCTAACTGCGGGCGGCCATCCTGGACTCCTTCCTGGGATGTTTTGCTGGTAGTGTAATCCACACTGGATGAATACGCAGCAGAGATCTGGGAGTTTGAAGTTTAAAGGTGGGACAGACACACACACACAAATTCTTGGACCCGTTTACCATCTTAGGGAAGATGTTTGAAACAAGACTATTTGGGACAATGTGTATTCTCCTTGCAGAGTTTTTGTTTCCTTCCATCACACCAGATAACATCAGATTTCCTGAACTAAAACCCACCAATCTAGCTAGTAATCATTACCCTCTATTGAAGCCAAAGGAACTTAAACTCTTTTTGGAGAAAATAACTTTATTTACTAAAACTCATTTTTCTCCCAGAAGGTGTACCTCCAAGGACACACCTCTCCATGAAGGATGAAGACCGAATCCTGCCTTTCCCTCACCGGCAACTGCACGCTCTGGTTCTGGATCGCAGGAGCAGGTCCCGGGAGGAATCCAAGCCTCCTTGCCTGGGACAAGGCTTGGACAACCTCTTGGGTTCTAGGTTCTCATGACTGATACCCTCATGGGAAGAAACTCCACAATAGCAGATCCCACCCAGCCAGTTATCCAGAGCTTCTCTGAGGACTTGCAGTTCATGGCATTTCCTAGCATACTTATCAAATCGCCTGCTAACTGAACACATTATCTTTAGAAGGCTTAAAGTTCATCAAGTTCATGCAATACTTGAAGGCAGAGATGAAGTGTATGCTCTTTATCGAAAAAATAAAGAATTAGAATGGCTCGCACACACATGTGCATGTGTGCACACGTCTTAAATGGGGGAAATAAAACCTAGACAAATTTTCACCTAAAGAAAATCAGGCTTAGTTGTTCAGATTCAAGGGACTCTGGTAGTGGAAGAGCAAATAAATGGAAGTGGTGAATCAACAAAAGGAAGCCGAAGTCACAGAAGCTGGAAGAGAGGAGAATTCTTATTTTATTATTTGGGCTTCTGAAAGGAACCTGAAATTAATTCAACACCAGAGAAAATATAATAGATGAGACTTTGCCTCATTGAGGACTTCAGCATCCTTATTCCAGGAATCTCCACACGCCTCAGTTATTATGTGCATTTTTTTATAGTTCTCATTGTCAGGAAATGCTTTATTTCTTCTAATCTCATTAATTTATGCAACAAGTTAAAGCTGTTTCCTGCTGGCTTGTCCTTAGGAAAGACTGGAAGCAGATGATTATCTTCTGTTGTCCAGAAACATTTCAGAGCTTCAAAAGAATCTTAAATCCTGATTTTGGAGAACATAGTAGTGATCATGAGATCATTTTAAGGCATCATCCTGAAAAATCCCCTTGGACTTTGTTTCTGAAATGCACACCATTCCTAAGATTTGAAAGGGAAAACAAGAGCTCACAGAATTAAGAAATGGAGAAGTGTCCTGAGTGTGATGAAATGAGATAGAGTGTTTAGCACAGAAATGGGCACAGAGTTGGCCCTTAGGGAATGATGTATGTGGCAATAGTTATCAGTGAGGAACTTTAGGTGTCTGAAAAGTGGAAACAGATGAACGGAGACTGGAAACGAATAGAAGGAGACTGAAGGGGATATATCTGTGAATTTGCCTGCAAAAGTCATCGGGCTCCAAGATCCTAGGCTGCCATGATGGAAGGTCCAGATTTGGCCCAAGGCTCACTCAGTGGAGTGGCCTCTGGGGACCTTTCCGATTATTGCTTAAGCTTCAACTGAGGCACGGTCGAGTGTGGAAGGGACAGCAAGGTTTTGTGAAGATGCAGGATACAGCAACATCTGAATAAATTAGTGGGATGCTCTAACAGGCCCATGGCACTAAGAGACCAAGGAGCATGATCCTCAGAAACCCAAAGTATTTTGGTGTTTGGTGGAATAGGGAGACCAAAGGAAGAAGAGAGTTATGGAGAAGCCACCATCTCCTCTTTCTGACAGAGCAGGTGAGAGTGGGAGGAAGGGGGTGGGGACCAGGTGAATTGCTAAGTTGCTTCAGCCTCAGCCAGGACACTAAGGAAGTGGGGAGGGGTCTGTGGGGAAAAGAGTAGCATCCAGGAGCTGAGGAAGTCTGGAGCCAGGGAGCCTGATGAGACCAATTGTATCCACCTGTGAATTCGGTGCCAGGAAATGAAAGGAAAATACGAGGCAGGCCCAGAAGGATTGAGTCTGAGCAAAAGTGTGTACATGTGTGGCTTGTGGGACTCCTCAATGACATTTAGTTTTAATTGTTTTTGAAATTTAGAAACAATGTGATGGTCTATATAGTCTCCTGGGATTTGCTTTTGTCAATCAATATTAAGTTAGTAACATTCGGTGATGTTGCTTGTGGCTATAGTTCATTCAGTTTTACTGTGTAAATAAACAATTTGTTATTTATTTATTCCGTATGCATTTTGTAAACATTGCTTTAAAAATAGGGGTGGGAGGAACTAAATTTTTGATTCTAATTATGTAAAATCTTCCCAGTCCAAACAAATTTTAGGTGTACTAGGGACCGGATATTTTATAATCAGGGTTGGAAGGCACACAAATAGTGCCCATAGGTAGGCAACAGGACTGCCGTCTCTGCTGGGGGCCATATGGTGTCCAGTGTGTTAAAGTACACACAATCTCATAAGTAGATAAGCCAGACTAACCGACGATACACAGAAATGCAAACAGATAAACCCAGTTATCAGCAAGGAGGGATGTGTGAACTTGTTTTGGCAGATGGTCTAGATCCTTGGCAAATGAAAAGGCAATTTGTAGGAATGACTTTTGGGAAATAAAATATTTATGAGGAGACAGGCAAGGTGTACATGAGAAACAGGGATGCATCAGTTTTCCCCACAGGAATTCTGTCAGTCAGTGCAAAGGTGCGGGACGGTGAGGCCCCAAGCTGGGGAAAAGCAATTCGTTTTCTGTCTTTAAAGCCCACTTAGCCTGCTTCCTTCTCAGACAATGAAGATGATGGCATCTATTTCTCTTACTTACCTGGCAGTTGGAAGTATAGAAGAAAATTAAATTAAATGAATGAACAAGATCTGAAGAGTTAAAAATTCTAACCAAATACCATTAAGAGCTTGAGGAGGACTGTGGGACCATAGGATCTAATCTATCTCGTCCCCTGGGGACTCCCTGTTTCTTTCAGGTCAGCTTTGCAAAGAGCGGCTAGGTAGGGGCTGCCCTTAAGACCCCAGTGCCAGCCTTTCCACTCTCCAAATTTCTACTGTCTGACCATCAATGACTGAAGTCCTACCATTGGAATGTCATCTCTCTATTTTCAAACTTGGATCCCTTTTAAAACGCCAATAACTCCACGAGATAGAGTATGGATAAAGAATCAAATAAAAAGTTTTGGTAGGATACACTGAGGAGCACATTTGAGGATCTTGCAGGCCAGTGAGCGTGGCATGGGATGGGCGCCACAGCAGGAGGTGGTAAGATCAGGGGGAAGGGGCACAGATGAGACCTTAAACACTGAGGGCAAAGCTTGGCCCCCGTTACAATTGAGCCTGGTCCCGGCCCAGGGAAATCACTTGAGCTTTTGTCTAAGCCTAAAGCCCTAATTTTCCACCTGCAAAAGAAGGACAATCACCTTTTCTAATTGCTAAGCTGGCACAAGTGTGCTGGATGCAAGGCTGTTTTTGTGGATTGTGAGGTGAACGGCATCTAAGTGCTCCCTAATAGGTGTGACTTGCTCTGGGACTCAGTACCGCTCAGTTCGACAGTGTTATCACGGCCTTGGGTGAACATATGGAGTTTCCTGCATATTTTAATATGGATATGGAATTACAGAATGTATAGCTAACATGCACTGAGAATATATGGTGACTAAGGAGTGTAAATCAAAATCCAAAAAAATCTGGAGAGCCTTCAATGATGCACTAAATATACAGGCCAAGAAAAGACATAACAGCAACAAATGTAAAGTTCTGTATCAGCGTCCAAAAAGTCAGCCCCCCAAGTAGAGGAAGAGGAGACATGGCTTACCAGACCTCGCTTGGTAAGATGTGAAGCCTCATGGTGATGTGTCTCCACAAAAACTGGCAAAAAGCTAATGAGAAATAAGGCTGACTTAATAGAAGCATATCATGTACAAGAGAGGTGAGTCTTGCTCAGCTCCTTTCTGTCAACGTACCTGGATTATTTTGATTTTAGTTGCCATATTTAAAAGAATTTACAGGCATCACTATATTAGTAATAATATAACTATAAAAATCAGCTGGGCATGGTGGCTCATGCCTGTAATCTCAGCACTTAGGAAAACCAAGGCAGGAGGATCACTCAAGCCTGGGAGTTTGAGATTTGCCTAAGCAACAGAGGGAAATCTCATCTCTACAAAAAATAAAGAATTAAAAAAAGTATGTGGGCATGGTGGTGCACTTTTATTCCCAGCTACCTGGGAGGCAAGGTGAGAGGATTGCTTGAGCCCAGGAGGTCAAGGCTGTAGTCAGCCATGATCGTGCCACTGTACTCCAGCCTGGGTGACAGAGCAAGACCCTGTCAAAAAAAAATAAATAAATACAAATAAGAAAGTCAACCTAATAAATCAATTGCATATTTTCTGTTACTTTCTGGTTTTCATTCACGTACACATATTCTTTTTCGCAGGGATAGTAACAGTGATGTAAATATATAATTTTGTTATTCTGCTTTTAATTAGGCTTTATAGCTTGAGAAATAGCCTATTGTGCTGCATTAGTTTCCAGTGGTTTTTGGTCATGGCCAAATCATTTATCACTGGCCATGATCCTGGCGAAATGAATTACATAATCAATAGAGTGATTTACACCATTGTTGACCTTTTAATGTACATTTAAATTAGTTCCCACTTTTTCACTTTTAAAAATGACTGCTGCAAACACGTGCATCAAAACTTCTCCTATTTTTTGTAATTATTTCCTTCAGTTATAGTCTCAGTATTAGGATTACCTTAAGGATATGAATATCTGAATTCAAGAGAAGTTTAAACAATTTATATTGCTATTAACCATTTACCACTTCTACCACATTTTATTTTTGCTAGCATTCTATTTTTTTTAATTTAATGCATAAACTGTATCCCATTACAGCTTTAATTTGCATCTCAGCAAGAGGTAGTAAAGTTGACAATTTTCTTATGTATATTTATTACTTGTGTGTCCTCTTTGTGAATCACCTATTATGTCCTTGCCTATTTATATTAAAAGTTTTGATCTTCTTTCAGTTTTCATGAGCTTTTTGTGCAATACTGACAGAGGCTTTTTCCTGGTTTATATTATGAAAATATTTTCTTTAGTCTGCTTGCCTTTTTATTTGAGTTCCGATAATATTTATTCCAGAGACTTGCAAATATTTGAAAGCCAAGAAATGCATACTTCCACTACATATATAATATCTACTCTCTTTTTGCTGATCTTATGTTTTTTTTTTTTTGAGACGGTGTCTCACTCTGTCGCCCAGGCTGGACTGCAGTGGCTGGATCTCAGCTCACTGCAAGCTCCGCCTCCCGGGTTTACACCATTCTCCTGCCTCAGCCTCCCGAGTAGCTGGGACTACAGGCGCCTGCCACCTTGCCCGGCTAGTTTTTTTTTGTATTTTTTAGTAGAGACGGGGTTTCACCATGTTAGCCAGGATGGTCTCGATCTCCTGACCTCGTGATCCGCCCGTCTCGGCCTCCCAAAGTGCTGGGATTACAGGCTTGAGCCACCGCGCCCGGCCCTTATGTGTTTTTATTCTTAATACAATTTAATACTCTTTAATACAGTTGGGCTTATTTTGACATAGGTCTAGACAGTTACATTTGAAATGTCTTTAGCTTTCAGCAAAGTTAAATTTAACATAGGAATCAGGCCCATCATCTATGAAAAAATGAATCTGCTTTTCACTTTCATTCCAGAATCTTCTAAAAGAATATTGGGCATGTCAAATACTTGATTTCTTAGGAAACCTCATTCCTCAACTATGTCACTTATCAATTCAATGTCTCCAAGTTCCAAATGTATCTTCAATACCTGCTCTGCAATAATGGACAGAATTTCTTTGAGTATTACAGTGAGCATGATGTTAAACTTTCTCAGCAGAGGATACTGGAGTGGCAACGGAGCAGGACGGGGCTCTGCTGCTGTTCCTGGTGACTGCAACATTAGTGAATGACACAGGTGGGAGAATGCTTGGTAGTGCTCCGCCTTGGCCACATGCCTGGAACACATGGTCCCTTCATGACTTCCCAGCTCCAGCCTGGCCTGGTGGTCACCCTTCTGCAGCTCTTGCAGCATGGACCCTGCATGCCACAGCCCTCCTGCCTGCACTGCTTCTCCAACTCCCTCTGCTTCCCTATGCCTGCTTCCCCCAGGTTTGCCTGCTGTGACCTTCTGGTACTGCAGCCCTTCTAACACAAACATCACAGTTCCAGGGCTCCTATTCACATGAGCACCCATTTTCTCTGCACACCTGTGTGGCTGGCCACTGGTTGTGGCTTACTCAAACCCATCTGCACTCCAGGTGAGAGCTGCTTCCTACTTGCTCAGCAACTACAGACCAGCTCTGGCCTGTGCTAACCAGCAAATTTCTCTGCCAATCATAGTTGCAATTGGGCTGCAACTATACTTGCTCCAACAAGGTCTGAACGCTAGCCTTGGAGAGGGGGGACCCCATTCCAAGTTCATCCTTCTTTGGCTGCTCTCCTTCAGCCCTAGGGTGCCATGAAGGGTTCTCTTACATCTTATACTTCCCTTTTATCATAGTTTAATGATTTTCATATTAGCCTTCTCCTTTATATTCACCTTCTGGTTTTATAGTCACTGTGTGACTTCTGTCTCTTAGTTAGACCCAAACTGATACACCTGCTATGTGCTGAAGTATCCTTTACATTCTTATTTAGAGAGGGTTGGAAATCTTTTCTTAAAGGGCTAGACTGTACATATTTTAGGCTTCCAGGCCATATAGTTTCTGTCACAAAGTTCACTACCCATTCATGTTAAAAAACAAAACAAAACAAAACAAACAAAAAATAAAACAAAACTCAGCAAATTAAGAACAGAATGGAACTTTCTCAGCTTCATAAAAGTCATCTTAGAAAAGTGGAAGAAAAGTTTGCGGTTAACATCATGCCTAATTTGAAGACTGAGATCAGAATAAGGTAAGGATGTTCACTTTAAATGCTTCTATTCAACATTGTACTGAAAGTCCTTGTGGGTGTGATATAGGAAAAAATAAAAGAAAATGAATCCAAATGGTATAATGATGACAAAAAGATAACTATCATGATTCACAGATAGCATGATTGTGTATGTAGAAAATCCTATGTAATCTACAAAAAATGAAACTAGAATATTGTGGTACACAGTTAATATACAAAACTCAATTGTACTATGTTCTAACAACAAACAGCAGAAAATAAAATTTTAAAAATATCATTTGCAATAACATTAAATACATCAATGACTTAGTACTAAAACTGGCATTATGTGCAAGACTTGTGAAACATTGCTAAGAGAAATTAAAGAAGACCTAAATAAATGGAAAGATTTATCATGTTATGACATATGTTTATAAAATCTCAATAATTTTAAACTATTGTCCTCCAAAACTGATCTGTTGATTCCATACAGTCCCAATGAAAATTCCAACAGGCTATTTTTTTTTTTGAGATGGAGTCTCACTCTGTCACCCAGGCTGGAGTGCAGTGGCACAATCTCGGCTCACTGCAAGCTCTGCCTCCTGAGTTCATGTCATTCTCCTGCCTCAGCCTCCCAAGTAGCTGGGACTACAGATGCCAGCCACCATGCCCAGCTAATTTTTTTGTATTTTTAGTAGAGATGGGGTTTCACTGTGTTAGCCAGGATGGTCTCAATCTCCTGACCTCGTGATCTGCCCCCCTCAGCTTCCCAAAGTGCTGGGATTACAGGCTATTTTAAGAAGGAAATTGTAATTATAAAATTTTACAGAAATACAAAAGATTTACATTAGACAAAAGAAGACTGAAAAAGAACAAAACTGGAGGATTTATACTACCTGATCTCAAAACTAATGATAAAGCTATAGTAATCAAAACAGTGTGGTATTGGGATAAGGAACAGGTTAGTGTAACAAAACAGAAATTTCAGAAAAAGACCCAGGTATATATGGCCGAATTATTTTTGATAAAGATACGAAGTCAATTCAGTGGGAAAGGAAGTTCATCTTAAGAAGTGGTGCTGGAACAACTGGATATGGTAAATAAAGATGACTCTCAATCTCTGTCTCACTCCACAGAACAAATTAATTGAAAATGGATGATAGATAGACCTAAGTATAAAAGTGAGAACTTAAATGACAGATAGACCTAAGTATAAAAGTGAGAACTTAACACTCTAGACACAAAAATCCAGAATATTTTCATGAGTTTAGAGAAGGCAGAATTCTCTTAGATAGGACACAAAACGCACTAACCATAAAAAAACTCCCAATGAATTACACTTAATCAAAAATTTCTTCTAATCAAAAGATATCATGAAGAAAATGAACAGAATAGTCTACAAAATAAATGCTATGTACTCTTCAAAAGTGTCAAAGTTGTGGAAGACAGTGAGTAATTGATGGATAGATGAAGAGATGGATGGATGGATGGATGGATGAATGGA
This sequence comes from Piliocolobus tephrosceles, assembly GCF_002776525.5. NCBI lineage: Eukaryota > Metazoa > Chordata > Mammalia > Primates > Cercopithecidae > Piliocolobus > Piliocolobus tephrosceles. Next base: position 106,162,524 of record NC_045448.1, read on the forward strand.
TGGATAGATAGACTGATTGACTGGCTGACTGACAAACTGTTCCAGAGTAAAAGAGACTAAAGATAGATAAAAACTAAATGCAATGTGTGCTCGTGGTTTGGATTTTTGGTCTTAGTAATTTTTTTTTCTTTTTTCTATACAGGACATTCTGGGACAATTGGTGAATTTTGAACAACGTCTGCAGATTAGATAATAATATAATAATATATCCATATTAATGCACTGATTTGGATCACTGTACTATAGCTCAGTAAGAGAATGTCCTTGTTTTTAGAAAATATTCTTTGAAGTATTAGAGATAAAGGAACATTACCTCTGTCACTTAGTCTCAAATGGTTCAGAAAAAATTGGTGTGTGGGCCAGGCGCAGTGGCTCATGCTTGTAATCCCAGCACTTTGGATGGCTGAGGCACGCAGATCACAAGGTCAGGAGTTCGAGACCAGCCTGGCCAACATAGTGAAATCCCGTCTCTACTAAAAATACAAAAAAATTAACCGGTCATGGTGGCAGGCACCTCTAGTCCCAGCTACTTAGGAGGCTGAGGCAGGAGAATCACTTGAACCCAGGAGGTAGAGGTTGCAGTGAGCCAAGATCGCTCCACTGCACTCTAGCCTGGGCGACAGAGTGAGACTCCATCTGAAAAAAAAAAAAAAAAATTGGAGTGTGTGTGTGCGTGTGTGTGTCTATGAAAGACAGAAACAATGAGACTGACAAAGCCAATATAGCAAAACGTTAGCATTTATGAGTTCTGGCTGAAAGGTATTTGGAAATTCTTTGGATTATTTTTTGCAAGTCTTATTTTACTTTCTATTTCTGGAAGTCTTAAATTACTTCAAAATAAATGTTAATAAAGAAGAATGTACAGATAATCCCCAGACATAGACAAAATATTCACAGTACATACATTTGACAAGGGACTTATCTTCAAAGTAGATAACATTTTTATGTAAATCAATAATAAAAAGAAAACCCAATTAACTCACTGGGAAAATATTTGAACAAACATTTCACTAAAGAAGATATATGGATGGCAAACATACACATGAAAAGTACTCAGTGTTATTATAGTAGTCGAAATGCTCATTACTAATTAGAAGTGCAAACTGAAGCCACAATGAGGTACTACTGCCCATTCGCAAAAGCGACTGGCAGCACTAAACCTCGGGAGGATAGACAGCCACACATCCATTGCTGGTGGGAATGGAAAATGGTTCAAACATGATTTAGAAGTTTGTTACAAAGCTAAATGTGCACTTACAACATGAACCAGTATTTTGACTCCTAGGTATTTTCCTGAGAGGAACGAAAACATGTCGTCAAAATGACTGTGCACAAATGTTCATAGCAGCTACGTTTATAATAGCCCCAGACTAGAAATAGCCCAGATGCCTGCGGATAGCTGAATGGACAGGCAGATTGTGATTTATTCAAACACGGAAGTACTCAGCGACTAGACGGAAGGAAGGCTCATACATGCAACAATAGGGATGATTCTCAAAATCATTAAGTCAAGACCGAGAAGCCAGACACAAAAGTGTGCACACAATGTGATTCCATGGAGCAGGAAGGAACTTTCTGCAATTAAGGCAATATTTCACATCTGGTATGGGGTGGTGGTGTCATGGGTGTATATGAATGTCAAAGTTCTTTGCACTAGGGATTTAACATGTATGCATTTAATTGGATGTAAATTACATATCTCTCATTATAAATTGTACTAATATTTTTTAAAAATCAGCGACCCCTAAAAAGGGGGGTGGGATGAGATGAAGTGGGGTGTTGGGATGTTTTTGGTGCCTACAGGTGAAGAAGGGTGGGAATCCATCCCCAGCATTGGGTCTCAACCTGTCCCTCTTCCACAACCCCAATCCTGAGAGTATTACCATGCTACAACAGTCATGATCTCCTCCTATTTAAAATGCTTTACCAAAGACCTTGTTATGACAATGCCAACCTTCAAATAACTCAGGACTGAAACCTTAGGGGAGTCATCTTGGACTCCTCTGTTTCTTTCTTTCTTTTTTTTCTTTTTGGAGACAGAGGTTTTCTTTGTTTCCCAGGCCGGAGTACAGTGGTGCGATCTTGGTTCACTGCAACCTCTGCCTCCTGGGTTCAAGCAACTTTCCAGCCTCTATTTCTTTTATAACCCACGTCCCCTCCTGTGGCAAATCTCACCTATTTTACCTTCAAAATAAATCCAGACTCTCAGACTCTCATCATTTCTTGTCAGCTCCATTGCTACCTTTTTGTCCAAGTCATCCACACAACCAGCCGGGGTTATTGCTGTTGCCTCCAAAATGGTTCCGCTGCCTGCTTCCACCCTTGCTCCATTGATTAGCTTCCTTGTTAATCTTCACACAGCCAGGCAAACTTCTGCCTCAGGGCCTTTGCACCTGCTTTTCCTACTGTGTAGCAGTGTGGCTTCCTCCTTCACTTCCTTCACATCTTTGCTCACATATCACTTTCTTAAGAAGGCATTTCCTGGCCGGGCGCGGTGGCTCAAGCCTGTAATCCCAGCACTTTGGGAGGCCGAGACGGGCGGATTACGAGGTCAGGAGATCGAGACCATCCTGGCTAACACAGTGAAACCCCGTATCTACTAAAAATACAAAAAAACTAGCCGGGCGAGGTGGCGAGCGCCTGTAGTCCCAGCTACTCTGGAGGCTGAGGCCGGAGAATGGCGTAAACCCGGAAGGCAGAGCTTGCAGTGAGCTGAGATCTGGCCACTGTACTCCAGCCTGCGTGACAGAGTGAGACTCTGTCTCAAAAAAAAAAAAAGAGGCATTTCCTGAACACCCCTATTCAAAATCTCAAGACCCATCTCCCATCCCGCCCACTCTCTCCATTGCTCTTTATCTGATATTTTGCATATTTAATTTATTTTTATCTTCTACCTCTTCCCACTAGTCTGCAAATGCCACGAGGAAAGGATTTTTGCCTCCTTTGTTTACTGTTATATTTCCCAGTGCCTAGAACAAAGTCAGGCACATAGTAGCAACTCAATATTAATACCTGCTAAACGTGTGAATCTTAGCTTTGGATACCGCGCTCTCGGAATACAAGTCGGGAATAAACTTTTCCCCATCACATAGATAATGGAGATAATATATGTCAAGTCTCTTGAAAATCATAAAACAATAATCACATTTCGGTGAATGCTACTTAGAAAAAGTCCGCCACCCATCTGTAACCGCTTTACTCAATTATCACTCTCAGGTGTTTATTGTCATGCCTCTTTCATGACGATGCTGAATGTTAACATTCCCTGGGGGAAGGGGCCAGGTCTGACGCCTTTGATATGATGATGAGGTGGCCTCAAGTATGGGAGTGTTTGAAAGCTGCTGAGGAAGAGGACTTAATTTGTTTTTACCCTGCTGCTTTCTGGAGTAATGGGACAGAGCAATAGGAAGTCACAGGCTGAATTCTGAGTAAGAATTTCAGATCCTGGCATGGGGGGTTAGCTCACGAAGGAATGGTTTCCAGGGAACATGATTCAGACCCTGTGGAATGGCTCACAGTTTATTATTCACAAGATCTAGGTGACGTTTAAATCATGCAAATATATCCTGCTTATCTGCGAGTGGACACAGCACACACATTTGCAGTGACAGAGCAATGAATCATGTATTTTAGAGGAGACAAGGGTGTTTTACATTTCCATGTGACTCTTCGTGAAGGGCAGCTTTTGCATTTTCCTTATTCGAATTCTGATGTCTTATCAAGTGGACACATAAAGGAATTTATTTTTTTTTTCCTGCCCCTTCTTCCCTCCCTCCTTCCTTCATTCCTTCCACATTTTCTTCTTCCGATCTTTATTCTTTCTTTCTCCTTCTTCTCCCTGTTTTTCATTTCATTTCTGTTTTTTTGAGACAAGGCCTGGCTCTGTTGCTCAAGCTGGGTTCACTCTCTCTGCTCCCCACCCCCACCCCCACCCCTGCCATAGCATCCACCTTCCCTGGGGAGGAGGGCTTCTCTGCTGTTTTCCCCTGCCTGGTGTGAGCTCACATTCTCTGTGTGTTGCACAGGCCTCATAACCATCAGTTGTTACTGATGCTTGTTTTGGTTGTCAAAGAAGAATGAGGAGTGGAGTCATAGGAGGTGGACTTGGAGGTTCGTTAGGGGTCACTGGCTGCAGCAAGTCTCCTCCCACACAGCCGACCCCATTCCTCAGACCTGCCCTCTGAACAGCACGGGTACTGACCAGCTCATGGTTAAATGGTGAGTTTGATTTGCTGCCCACTAATGGCCACCTTTTGCGATCAGGTCCCGACTCTCTGTCTAGCTGAAGCTCCTGCCCAGCAGATCTCCTGGGTTCCCTTGATACTGTGACAGGAGATGGTAAGCCCAGTAGGTTTGGATTTTGCCTCCAGTTTATTAAAAGGCAGGTACAGAATTTTTCAGAACTATCAAACAGACAGTTCTGTGATTTTTGGAGAGCTAAGGCATTGCCTGTTTCACAGAAAATTGCTTCTAACAATCCTACAGGGATAAAACCTGCTTATTAATGTAGAGAGAAGTGCTGAGAAGACATAAGCCCTGGTGGTAATGATAGCTGAGACATCCATAGCACTTCTTCGCTACTGCACAGTGTGCAAAGCACTTTTTAAGTCGACTCATTTGATTTTCATGACAGCACAGGAGAAACTGAAGCACAGCTGAGGTGCCCACCATCAGCAGAGCTAGGCCGGCGGCAGAGGTGGGTTCTTAACCATACATTTCAACTGTTTCTCTGCTATCTCTGTCACATCAGGAAGCTGGGCCTCCAAGCCCTTCTAGGACTCAGAATCCTCCCAGCAGACACCCAGGCAGAGCAGTATGAACTCTCAGCCTCTAAAAAGGTTGGTGATGTGGCTGTGAGGTCCGCAGTGCATTTAAATCTGTCTGCAGAGTCAGACACGCTCTGGCCTGGAAAGGCTAACAGGTTGGGAGAAATAAGGGAGTGTAACCACTTGACCTTGTCTGGGATGACCAGCTTTCAGATGGGGTAACTGCTAAGAAGTCACTAACGCTCATCTCTTCATTGTGAATGAGGTTGAGATTTCCTGCCTTATCTCATTGGTTGCCCCCAAACAGCAAATCGGGGGTGAATTGTCAGCTTGATTAGACATCTTCCTTTCGGGTGGGCACATTGATAAACAGACCGCGGCCAGACACTCTGAGAATTGGGTGTCCCATTTGATTCCTGGTTGTAGCATCTGACCTACCTCTCACTGTTTTATTAGCCATTATAAAACCAGTATCATTTAATTAGAGGATATTAGGCCTAAAATGCAAAATACCATCAATGAGAGGCAAAACAGCTGGTGACTACAGGTCATGTAATGGGACATGTATGGCCGGCGGTAGGGGGTTCCCGCCGCCTCTAGGCAGCTCTTCCTCTCCACTCCCACTTCCTCAGAGGCGCTGACTGGGGAGGCTGGCCACTGCTGGGGAACTACAGTGAGTTATTTCTCTAAAGTACACATACTCTGGTCAGAGAATTTTGAAGCTCACAAGCAAGGTTGCTTAAATGAAGGTCCATTCATTCCATTGAGCACCTATTATGCGCTTGGCTCTATGTACAGTATGCCCACCTCATCACATTATGAGACAGATGATTGTTTGTGCACAGAGGAGCGTTAAGGTCATGCAAGACACAGTCATTTGCCCCTGGAATGCAGGTTGACTTGCTGCTGAAGGACTGTGCTGGGAACACTGGGAAGGGGGCTAAGGCTCAGCACAGTCATTGATGTCCTGGGGAAGATTCATAGCACGTCAACTTCAGAAGGGGGCTTGGTGAGGGCTCCACTTGGTGAAGGGGGCTGGATCAGAGTGGGATGCTGAAGGGACAAACAGTCTTGGAGAAGCGTCCTCTAACCTCACTGGAGGACGGTTTGCTGCTGGGTGAAATGCCTGCGTGCTCCTGCAGAGACGAGAACCTTGGAAAAGACTCGCAGTGTGAGGGAGATGAGGTGGAAGGGGTGTGGTGCTGATGCTAGACTCATGATTTTAATTTGTTCTGCACAGTTCTTGCCTGCTTAGAGTGGGGTCCTGTTTCTCACATGGTAGAGGGTGGAGAGGTCATTCAGGAACCTTCTCCTTGCCATCTCTTGGTAGGAGTGTTGGTGATGGCACCAGCAATGACCATGGTCATGGGGAGAGCAACAGCTAACGTTAACTGAGTTGTCACTGTGTGCCAGATCCTGTTCTAAGCCCTCTATCCATTTTATCCTCAGGACAGCCCTGTGAGGCAGGCTCACAGGTGCCTAGAGGACCTTCTGTGCTGACTACAAACCTGTAAGTGAAGAAGCAAAACAGGCTCTGGATCTTGGAGGTCCTTGATTTCTCCCAGGGCTCAACTTGAGGATGCTCAGGGCGCAGGCCTGAGAGGGGAGAAGCATAGCGTGCAGGCCTCTCCTCTCTGACCACCTGCTTAGGTTCTGGTTCCCCAAGAATGATTTGCTGCCATCCTTCTCAGGAGTGTGTGAAAAACACAGAAGGACAGGTGCCACTCCAGACCCACTAAATTCAAATCTCTAGGGACTGGGCTTGGGATTCTGCATTGCCACCAGGGCCATGTGTAGGCAAGTTAAAGTTGCAAACCTCCACTGTGGGGAGTAATTGCCACCTTGCACAGTTTCTCCTTGGTTCTACAGGTAAGGATGGAGTTTTGGGAAGACTCACATGTATAGAATATCATTTCGGATTCCAGGCAGGAAGTGAATTATTTATATTCAAATGTATCCTAAAGGCTGAGAAATACACACAGAGGCTTTTGATAACGTGGATAGATCTGTTAGATTGTGCCTCCAAAAACATCCCAGAGAGAGATTTAAGATCTCATGACATTCCCCAGCAGACCATGTGTAAATTCACATGATGGCAGAGTTAGTTTTAAAAACAAAAGAAGCAAAGTTGCACAACAATGTGAACACTTAAAAATTGTAAGAGGTTAAATTTTGTGTGTTTTTTAAATTACAAAAAAAGTGAAAAAAGCCACCTTCAGGAGCATGGGGGTGTCCCAACCTTTGCATCAAAAGCAAAGCTTTTGTAGTACCACATTCTTGCGAGGTTCAGAGAAAGCTTGCCCAATGAAGATTCCTGATGAAATACCGCCTTGCCAGGGCTTCCAAGCTTTGATGGGGAGTGAGCAGAAACCTTCCCAGAAGTGTGTCTACAACAATACAAATATGAATACAGACAACTCATACGGAAAGTAGGCTGGAGGCAGATCAGTGCCCAGGGAGCGAAGGCACCAGATGGACCCTGGAACCGAGAGTTGATGGAACCTGATGTGTTTTTCAGGATCTCAGTCACAGTAAAACAGCAAACGAGGTATTTCTCTGATGGGCACAAAGTGTAGGATAAATAAATTAACAAGGAAAGGAGATGTGGTAAAGAGGGGAGACAGAATTATTCAATTCACTTCCTAGAGCAGTCCTGGGACTGTAAGTCTCTGGACCACTATCCTCCAAGTAAATCCCAGCCCGTAGGAAAGTAAGGGAAAAGAGCCCCTTAGTTAGACATGAGCTCCCCTTTGGAGGCTGGAGGCTGGAAATGAGTGTAAGCAAATGTCTGACGTTGGCCGTCTAGCATTAGAATATCCCCTGCACCTTGAATAGCCCCATGCAGTCCCTCCCTTGGAAGATGGTGACCCTAATGTGCCAGGAGACCCACGTGAGAGAAGCAGTCCCAGATGTTGTAGGGTATGTGCCCTAGTTCTGCCCTAGTTCTTACAGGTCCAGAGATCACGGTACAGCATCATTCAGATGGGGTCAGCCTCTCTTGTAGCGTTTCCTGAAGGCTGAAAAAATGACATCCTTCTCACCCCTACATCTTCACACTCTCCAGCCCAGCCAAAGTGAAATGCGTGGGGCAGGCAGTCAGGAAGGGCAGGCTGAGACTCCTGGGCACGTGCAGGAACTGCTACCCACAGACGGAATTTCTTCTTCATAAGGGATGCAACACATCAAGTCTGTTCTTAAGGTCTTTCAACTGATTGAGCCAGGCCCACCCACATTACCTAGGATAGCTTCCCTTATTTATAGTCAACTGACCATGGACTTCAATCCCATCTACAAGATACCTTCACAACACCTAGATTAGTGTTTTCTTGAATAAGTGAGCACTGAGGCCTAGCTAAATTGACGCATAAGGTTTTTCCTGGTGACTACCACAATTTGCCTGATGACTAATGATGGAGAGCCACCCTTCATGTACTTATGGCCAGTCAGAGATCCACTTTTAAAATCTTGCCCATTAAAAAAAAATGAGCTGTTTGCCTTTTTACTACTGAGTTGTAAGAGTTATTTTATATCCTAGAAAGCAGTCCTTTATCAAATAATATGTATTGTAAATATTTTCTCCCCATCTGTGGTTTGCTTATTTGTTTCCTTGTTAGTATCTTTTTTTGAGTAGAAGTTTCGAATTTTAATGGAGACAAACATCAATTTTTTCATTTATGTTTAGTGATTTTTGCGACACGACAAATAAACATTAGCCTACCTCCATGGTCACAAAAATTTCATCCTACCTTTTAGATATTTTGTAGTTTTAGCTTTTACATTTATGTTTATGATCTAATCTATTTCTGTAAATTTTTATTTATGGTGTGATTTAATTGTTTATGGTCATTTTTTCCCCATATGAATATCCAGTTTTTCTAATTATCATTTGTTGAAAAGACTTTCTTTGCCCCATCAAATTGCCCTGGGACTTTTGTTGAAAATCAATTAACCATGGATGTGTGGGTCCTTTTTTGGACTATTTTTCATTCAGTTGAGCTATATGGCAATCCCTTCACCAAAACCACACCTTATTGTTTAATGTAGCTTTAAAGTAGGCCTTGAGATGAGGTAGGTTAAATCCCCCAACTTCGTGGTGTTTTATCAAGAATGATTTGGAAATTTTTGTTCCTTTATATTTCTATGTATATTTTCGAATAAGGTTCTTAGTTTCTGTCAACAAACCTGATGGAACTATGTGTGAAATATAATTGAATTTACAGAGGTTTGGGGGAGAATCAACATCTTAATAATGTTGATTTTTCTCCCAATCTGTGAACTTGATTTATCTACTTATTTTGATCTTCTTTAATTTCTCTGAAGAATGTTTTAGTTTTCAAGATAGAGGTTCTTACTTCTTTGGCTAAATTTATTACTATTTTGTGGTTTTTGACACTTTTAAATTAAAAATTTTAAGATTTTATTTTCAATGGCTTATTCGTATATAGAAATACAATTGAGTTTTGTATATTGACTTTATATCCTGTGACTTTGCTAAAGTCACTTATAAATTCTAATAGTAGCAGTGAATATGCCTTAGGAGTTTCAATATAAATATATGACCTAGCAAATAGAAATATTTTTGCTTTTTTTCCCTGATCTTTATGCCTTTTCTTTTTTTTGTCTTATTACACTGGCCAGGACCTTGCTCAGCACAATGTTTAACAGAAGTGGTCACAGTGGGCATCCTTGCCTTGTTTCCAGTCATAGCAGGAAAGCATTCATTGATTCACTGTTAAGTATGATGATACCCATAGATTTTTTTCGTAAATATTTATAGGGGGTTCAAGGGATTTGGGGACTGATCAAGAAAAGAGATATCACCATGAGTGGCAGTAACACACACAAAACTTTATTGGGTGGCACTTGGACAGGGTTGAATGAGACGGGAGGTCCCTTATAGTATGAGACCTCCCAGAGGCTTGTGGTGAGGGGCCACCCACAGAAGGAAGGGAAGAGAGAGGGGAATCAGAAAGAGGTGCCTTGGTAATGTTGCTCAGTAGCACAGTGGGGAGTCTCTGTGAGATCCCTGAAGGACAGCAGTGGTTTGAGGCCTTACAACGTCAAGGCCCTACCTGAGCAATGGGTAACAGCTGCCAGATGAAGTTTCATGGGGTATGCAAAGCACAGAGGATATAAATAACTGAACATATGCTTGTTTGGGCATTATAAAAATAATTGGATGTGCAAAAATTTGAGTTTGGTGCTGACAGACTTTGAGCTAACAGGTCTTATCCTGTACAGAAGAAATAAACAACCTAGAGATCCACACACAGAGGTTGTCTTTGACTGATTTCTATAACCATGCCCTGATCAGTTTGAGGAAGTTCTCTTTTCCTGTTTTCCTTAAAGTTTGTTTTGTGAATGGATCTTGAATTATGTCAAATACATTTTTCTGCACTTATTCAGAAGAGCTCTTCAACTGGAATTAACTAAATTACATTGAGTTTTGATTGTTACAACAGTCTTTTATTTCTTGTATGAATTTGACTTGGTCATGAGGTAGCTTCTTTTTAGGTATTACTGGCTTTGATTTGCTTATATACTTATTTACTTTCATTGTAGTCTTTGTTGAGATTTGAGTTGAGCTGGGCTTATAAAACAAGTTGAGAACTGTTACCTTCTCCCTTATTTTCTTTACTTTTTTTTTTCTTGTTTTTCATATCTTTGTTTGTTTTAGAGACAGGGTCTTGCTCTGTTGCCCAGGCTGGAGTTCAGTGTCATGATCTTGGCTCACTGCAACCTCAACCTCCCTGGCTCAAGTGATCCTCCCACCTCAGTCTCCCCTACGTAGCTGGGACTACAGGCATGTGCCACCACGCCTGGCTAATCTTTGTATTTTTAGTAGAGACAGGCTTTGCCATGTTGCCCAGGCTGGTCTCAAACTCCTGGATTCAAGCGATCTGCCTGCTTTGGCCTCCCAAAGTGCTGGGATTACAGGCGTGAGCCCCTGCACCTGGCCTACTTTTTTTTTTTTTTTCAAGTGACTCAAAACAACAGAAATTTATTCTCTTGCATTTCTGGAGTTCAGAATTCTAAAATCATGGTGTTGGCAGCTTTCTTCTGGAGGCTTCAGGTTGAGAATCTGTTTACCATTTCTAGCTTCTAGAGGCTGTCTGCATTGCTTGACTTCTGGCCCCTTCCCCTATTCCTCCCCCATTTTCTGAAAGAGTTTGTGTAAGATTGTTATTATTTCATCTTTATTTATTTATTTATTCATTTATTTATTTATTTATTTTCTTGAGACAGGGTCTCACTCTGTTGCCCAGGCTAGAGTGCAGTGGCATGATCTTAGCTCACTGCAGCCTTGACCTTCTGGGCTTAAGTGATCCTGCCACCTAAGGCTCCTGAGACCACAGGTGCATGTCACCACACCTGGCTAATTATTTTATTTTTTTGTAGAGATGGGGTCTTGCTATGTTTCCCAGGCTGGTCTCGAACTCCTGAGTTCACTGCCTCAGCCTCCCAAAGTGCTGGCATTACAGGTGTAAGTCTCCATGCCCAGGCTATAATTTTGTCTTCAAATATTTGATAAAATTCACCAGCTAAACTGTCTGGGCCTGGAGCTTCTTTTCTAAAAAGGGTTTTGATAACAGATTAACTTTCTTTAATAGATACAAGGTAATTTATACTCTCTGTTTCATTTTATGTCAGTTTTGGTTAGTTATATTTTTCAAGGTTCATTTTATCTTCATTTTTGAATTTTCAGGAAATAGTTTGTCCATACTATTATTTTATTATGAATATCTGGATGCACTCTAGTAGTGAAAACCCTTTCATATTTGTGTTTTCTTTTTCTTGCTAATTAGAGGTTTATCTATTTTGTTGATTTATTTCAAATAACTAATTTTTGTATTTGTCATTTTGCCTTGTGATTTCTTCTTTTTTTTTTTTTTTTGAGATGGAGTCTCGCTCTGTCGCCCAGGCTGGAGTGCAGTGGCCGGATCTCAGCTCACTGCAAGCTCCGCCTCCCGGGTTTACGCCATTCTCTTGCCTCAGCCTCCCGAGTAGCTGGGACTACAGGCGCCCGCCACCTTGCCCGGCTAATTTTTTGTATTTTTTTTTTTTAGTAGAGACGGGGTTTCACCGTGTTAGCCAGGATGGTCTCGATCTCCTGACCTTGTGATCCGCCCATCTCGGCCTCCCAAAGTGCTGGGATTACAGGCTTGAGCCACCGCGCCCGGCCCGCCTTGTGATTTCTTCTTTGTTCCATGGATTTTTAGAAATATGTGTCTTGTTTCCAAATATTTTGAGATTATCATAAATATCTTATTTATGTTCACATCTCTACTTTGTTTTATTGGCTTTTCATTTAATTTCATTGTGGGCCAAGAACACACTTCGTATGACTGCTATTCCTTTAAATTTATTGGAACTTGGTTTATGGCCAAGCACACAGGCTATCTTGGTGAAAGTAACAGGCATACTTGAAAATAAATATATTATCTGGGATTTGGGGTAGAGGTAAGCTGGTTGAGATAATCTTTACTGGTTTTTGGTTTTGGTCTACTTGTCCTAGGAAGTGTTGAGAGAAAGAAGTTAAAATCTACAACTATATAAGATACAAAAGCCTTGCAACCATGTATGTCCATTCACCCCTCCACCTGTTCCTATTTGTGCCACAGTTGCCATGTTGTCATGTATATTATACCTACATGTATACTAAGGAAATAAAAAAAAACACATATTTTAAAATAGTCACCTGGATAATTATTATTTCAGATCCTGTTTATCCCATCCTTAAGAACTGATTTTCTGCTTTCCATCAATTCCCATCAGCCTGAAGAATTTCCTTTAGCATTTCTTATACTGCAATTCTTCTGATGATAAATTCTTTTGGTTTAGTTTTATCTGCAAGTGTCTTCATTTTGCTTTCCATTTTGAGGGTATTTTCACTTCATGTGGAATTTAGGGTTGAGAGGTTTTATTTTCTTTCAACACTTTAATGATGTTGTCCCACTGCAGGGTCATTGCCTCTATAGGTGCCGATGAGAAGCCAGTGGTTTCTAATTAGTATTCCCCTTAATGCAATGTGTCGTGTTTCATTCTGGCAGCTTTCAAGATATTTTCGGCCGGGCGCGGTGGCTCAAGCCTGTAATCCCAGCACTTTGGGAGGCCGAGACGGGCAGATCACGAGGTCAGGAGATCGAGACCATCCTGGCTAACCCGGTGAAACCCCATCTCTACTTAAAAATACAAAAAACGAGCCGGGCGAGGTGGCGGGCGCCTGTAGTCCCAGCTACTCGGGAGGCTGAGGCAGGAGAATGGCGTAAACCCACGAGGTGGAGCTTGCAGTGAGCTGAGATCCGGCCACTGCACTCCAGCCTGGGCGACAGAGCGAAACTGCGTCTCAAAAAAAAAAAAAAAGTGGGGTGGAGCAAGATGGCCGAATAGGAACAGCTCCAGTCTCCAACTCCCAGTGCGAGCGACACAGAAGACCGGTGATTTCTGCATTTTCAACTGAGGTACTGGGGTCATCTCACTAGGGAGTGCCGGATAATCGGTGCTGGTCAGCTGCTGCAGCCCGACCAGCGAGAGCTGAAGCAGGGCGAGGCATCGCCTCACCTGGGAAGCGCAAGGGGGAAGGGAATCCCTTTTCCTACCCAGGGGAACTGAGACACAAAACACCTGGAATATTGGGTAACTCCCACCCCAATACTGTGCTTTAAGCAAACAGGCACACCAGGAGAATATATCCCACACCTGGCTGGGAGGGTCCCACGCCCATGGAGCCTCCCTCATTGCTAACACAGCAGTCTGCGATCTAACCGCAAGGCAGCAGTGAGACTGGGGGAAGGGTGCCTGCCATTGCTGAGGCTTAAGTAGGTAAACAAAGCCGCTGGGAAGCTCAAACTGGGTGGAGCTCACAGCAGCTCAAGGAAACCTGCCTGTCTCTGTAGACTCCACCTCTGGGGACAGGGCACAGCTAAATAACGACAACAAAAAAAGCAGCAGCAACCTGTGCAGACGCAAACGACTCTGTCTGACAGCTTTGAAGAGAGCAGTGCATCTCCCAACACGGAGGTTGAGATCTGAGAAGGGACAGACTGCCCGCTCAAGTGGGTCCCTGACCCCTGAGTAGCCTAACTGGGAGACATCCCCCACTAGGGGCAGTCTGACACCCCACACCTCACAGGGTGGAGTACACCCGAGAGGAAGCTTCCAAAGTAAGAATCACACAGGTACGCTCGCTGTTCAGCAATATTCTATCTTCTGCAACCTCTGCTGCTGATACCCAGGCAAACAGGGTCTGGAGTGGACCTCAAGCAATCTCCAACAGACCTACAGAGGAGGGTCCTGACTGTTAGAAGGAAAACTATCAAACAGGAAGGACACCTATACCAAAACCCCATCAGTACGCCACCATCATCAAAGACCAGAGGCAGATAAAACCACAAAGATGGGGAAAAAGCAGGGCAGAAAAGCTGGAAATTCAAAACATAAGAGCACATCTCCCCCTGCAAAGGAGTGCAGCCCATCGCCAGCAACGGATCAAAGCTGGTCAGAGAATGACTTTGACGAGATGAGAGAAGAAGGCTTCAGTCCATCAAA